>NC_072769.1:2158408-2348408 GCF_022539595.1 Amphiprion ocellaris
TGCTGCATCAGCTCCCCCCTCGCTTTTTCCTCCACCATCCTGAGATAATCCCTCAGAGTCATCACATTTTTGGTGAGGGGGATGTCATCTTGCTTGTTCCATCTCTTCTCTTGGATGGTTTTGGTGAGCACTGACAGAAACACTGTTCTTCCAGTTTTTTTCCAAAAGTTCCAAGAATTTTTTCGCCCTTTTCTCTGCCAGGTCATCATCATTGATGAGAGTCTGCCCAATCAGGACATCCACTGCCCTTTCAGACAAAATCCAATTCTGACTGCTGTTGAAGGCTTTCCATACTCATTTTTTGCCTGGACTAAACTCAGTGAGTCTCTTAGCTACACTGACAACAAGCTGAAATTTGGATGGTGCACATAGATCTTCCAGCCCCCTCACAGTCTTGTCCATTTTTTTGGCGGCCAACGTGAATCGACCGAGTTCCCCTCATTCTTTGTGAAATGTACTGGTGCCTGGACCTCATACGGCCGTGTCTAGCATACAGTGACTCTCCATATCTGCAGATCAAAGGATCACTCCTGATATGAAAAGACACATCATCTTGTCGCATGTTGTTGATGATATCCTGACATCCATTTGAAGAAGCTGCTATTGGCAGCAGACGTGCAGCATGACTTTGTACTCTTCCTCTTGTGTTTTTTGTGTCTTCTTTCATATATAATTCTTTACATTTGCAAGAGGCCCGATGTCTCCACAAATCTTTTTTTGCAAACATCCCAAAACAAAAAGAGCAAGGCAAGTAGTCCTGAACAGAAGCCTTTTCAGAAGGCTGCTTCCATGTCACTAATTCACCTTTGCCTTTTTCCAGAACTTTGACATTGTGCTTAAAGTCACCCTTATTTCGCAGTTGTTCCAGTAGAACCTTTCTTTCTTTTGATCCTGAAGGAAAGCTGAAGGCATATGCTACATCCTTCAGGTCCATATGCTTTCTTTGTAAGTGCCTTGCCATCTTTATATTTGGTTTGCCACAGTAGAAGCAGTAATGCTTTTTTGTCCCATACTCTTTTCTTGTCTTCTCTTTTTGTACAGGTTTTTACAGTCACAGTTACATTCACTTTAACTTTTTGGTTTCCATTTTGTTTCTTTTTCTTCCTTTTCAGATTGGTTTTTGGATCCTTTTGCTTCTGCAAGCTACACTTGCCTCTTTGTTCATCATCGTTGTTGCTTGAACTTGTGTCTGAACCTTTGACCGCTTCTTCACTGGACCGTTTCTTGGATTGGCTTGTACTTTTCAAATCTTCCTCATCACTGGATGGTGCTGGTCTCTGAGGTGGAAGGTATTCTGTGTCCAATCCTGTCTGACTGCATTCACTCTCTGATGAACACAAGTCTGAGTCACACTCCATCTGTAGGTAAAAAAACATAATCAGGAGAAATCAAATTCACTGAGCATGTGGAGCTTCAGAGTTATCATTATTCTTTTTTTAAAAAATGGATTATTCCACTCTAATATTCACTGATATTATGTGAAGTAAACTTTAAAGTAATAAAAGTTGTAATAATGTAACAAATAATAATTAAGAAAATGTCAATATTCAGAGCAGCATTATTTAACATGTCCAAGTGTGCACATCTCCTCTCTTTAAACTGACTGATCAGGAAAACATCAGGAAGCAAAACAGTTCATATTAAGCAATGTCCCATTCACTCAGTCTGGATACAGTAAAGGTTTTATAAAGGCACGTACCTGTGTTTGCATCATAGCTGTTGCTTCCTCGACCTAACGCCAAAAGGAAGATTGAAAACGTATTACTTGTTATCTATTGAACATCGTTCAAAAAATCATTCCAGTCACAGACAACAATATGTAGCATGTTCTATGTTGGTTTCATTTACCACACACATAAAATATATATATATATATATATATATATATATATATATATATATATATATATATATATATATATACATATTATTCGTAGATGTATTTACTTTTTCTTCTGTCCCAGTGTCGAGTCTCCCTCTTTCTAGAGTCGTTTGTTTTTTAAATTAATATTAGCAGGGGTTAGACCAGTGTTATTTAACTAAAACTCAGAGGTCCAGTCAGATAAAAATGTATTCAAGTGCAAGTCCAGAACATCATAATGTCTAACTTGAGTTAGTGTGAAATATGTTGATGTAGCCTAGTAGTTACATCAACATCTGCATGTAATCAATAACTGACTGTCAAACCAAAAAAAATAATTATTCAGTATGATTCAAAAACATTGTGACAATGTTTATTGCTAATTAACACTTAAGTATACAGATATATAAGGCTGTAGATATGCATAATGTTCTTCTTACATTAACCCGTTTAATCCCACTGGCAACAGTTGTTGCCGCTCATTTTTCTTTTAATTTTTATTCTCTAAAAGTGTTGTTTTGGTTTCGGACAGCTAATGCAAGTTTTAAAATCAAAGAATAGGTTGTCTCTAAATTGCATCAGTGTCATGTAACTAGTGTGAATGGTCACATGACTAGGCCTCTTTACTTCCTGCCTGCACCGATGGAAGGAGATGTCTGCCTCAAACTTGTACAAGAAGAATTTATTTAAATACCTTAATTAACAGATATAAATAAGCTATTTTGTACATACAGTTTTAAAAGGGTCTACTACTGATATGTAATGAGAATTTTATACCTGCATGCATCTTTTGATCATAAGGAGAGTAAACATAAGCATGACAACATTTGTTGCCACTAGCATAATACGTAGTCAGTGTTGTGCTACGTGTCAAAGGTTTTGGCAGTTTATCTATTTATCTTATGTTTTTTTTCTACATAGCTTAAAACTATCAGTGGTTTTGAATCATCTAGGCTTAAAAGAGCCCCAAACTGATATGTGCTACATGTCATTCCCAGTTGAAAAAGATGCAGTTAAAATTGACTGATAGTGATCGCTCAGATAGAGAGTAACAGGTACCACGGAGAAACAGGCCACTTGTCTGCTAGACTTCTGAATGATGAAGCAGAGATGACCAATCTGGAGGATGACGTTGCTTAGGGAGAGAATTGAGCTGTAGCTTGTCCTGCCAGGATTTTAACTCTAGGCCTGAATGGTGTCAGAGCCGTTCTCATGCACATGATCCTGGAACTATTTTGTCTGAATCATGTTCATGGCTGAACTCCCATGCTATGAGTCTGTACTTTCCTGAGGGCTGAACTATGAAGTGAGATTAGTGGGCTAGCAGTTATGTTGAGTATAAAGTCAGAGTTTTCAATGAAAGTGGCTCTGTTTAAACCTGCTAGATCTCCATGGTAACTGTAGTCATGAAGTTAGATCTCCATGGTAACTGATGCTGTAGAGCTAGATTGCCATGGTAACTGATGCGGTGGAGCTAACCTGGTCCAGATGAAGTTATATTCAGTTGTTCGTTCACTAAGTATTTCCTGACAATTTTTTATGAACAGATTCTCAGCTGATGGAATAGGTTTTATCTGCAAACCTGTTAATCTGTACAATGGTAAAACCACTGAATGAAGCTGTTACAGTATCACACATTGGATGCATCATGTTGCCATGGGAACTGACATGTATGCAGTTGGTGATGCAGAAATCATATAAATATGTTTCGTCCTGATTTTCTGTAAAGTTTGTTTCCGCAGCTGGTATTGCAGCTGATGGAACACTGGTTAGAACATCAATTTATCAGTATTCATTACAGAGAATATTCAACCAGTAACGTTAGCTTCACTCTGATTTGTCCACAAATTAAAGTGATTTCCTTCATTATGAGACAGTGTCAGACTTACATGCACTCCCGTACAATATTATGTTCTGTTATCTGTTAAATAATATCATGTCACAATATCATGTTCTTATATCTGTTAAATTGGCTGCATTCATCGATAAAATATATTCATTAGGCATGTTTAACAGATTTCTACCACCATTCCTCTTAGATCATTTCCAGTTGCAGCTTTTTATCATCATAAATGTTTATGTTCTTCATTGGTCTTAAAACAACCTGTTGACTGAAGCAGCTGAACAGCATCGGTTCATTTAGTGCAGAAAATGAGTCAAATGACACGTTAAAGAAAGTTGAAAATCACCTTCATACCTGTTAACTCTGACTGAGGGTTTAGTTTTTGTCCAGCTGAATTCTACAAATAAGGCCTATGTTAAACTGCCTTCATAGTTCATTCCTCGGAGCTGCTAAATACCGTAAACAGTAGAAAAGCTGCGCCGGTTAATATAGAAGCATCTCGTCTCCTTAAACGTTCTTATGTGTGTGGACTAGTTTGAAGCAGAAAGTCTGAGCTAACAAAGAAAGTTGAAAACCACCTTCATACCTGTTAACTTTGACAGGTTTTAGATTTTGTCATGCCGAATTCCAAAAATAAAGCCTGACTATGTTAAACTGCCTTCATAGTTCATTCCTCGGAGCTGCTAAATACCGTAAACAGTAGAAAAGCTGTGCCGGTTAATATAGAAACATCTCGTCAAATTTAAAATCCCCTTCTACTATATTGATTATAGGTCTGGGTCAGTTCAATCTTGCTTAAAAACTCACATTACAATACAAAAAAACTACGTAGCAGTAGCAGCTATAAGTAACTGCAACTTAACTGAAGTTAACAACACCGTTTTACAACAAAAACTCTCGAATATGATACGTTTCTTCCATGAAAAATAGTGCAACATTAACAGCAGCAACAGACCAGTAAAAGCAGAAATCTGAGCTTTCAGTCTTACCTTTGAACGCCGTTTCTGAAAATCGCCTTTAAAGAGTTTAAATTCCACAAGTCTCCTCTTCAGCGTTAGTCCTGCAGGTTGCTCCACACCAAATGTCTCTGCAGGGCCAGTTCCTGTTCATGGGAGGCTGGAGGAGGGGAGCCTCACCCTGAAACCAGCAGTGCAGGTGCGGGGGGGAGCCCCTCCCCTTGATGGGCCATCAGCCACCACTTAAGGAGCAGCAGAAACTGCTCACAATATTCACCCTAAACAGCAGCATTCACCTCAGCATGTATACACTGTTTACTGGCTGCAGAGCTGGAAACTCACTGAATTAACTGTCAAATCTGAAAGTTAACAGTAAAATCCCTCTCTTAAAGTAAAGTTTAACTACTTACACCCAATTATCTCTGTTAGATTTTTTTTGTGAAGTAACAGTAACAACACTGCAGAGGGAACAGATTCAGCTATGAGTTAAAGCTGTGTATTCAAAACTTTAACTTCTTTAAACAAAAAACTCAATCAAACATATTTAACTGAAAGGTGGGGGAAGGGCAGGTTCCTGCAGAAAAGTGAAGAAGTGAAGACTGGAGAGGCAGCAGCAGTGAAGGTGCAGGGGGGAACCCCTCCCCATGATGGGCCATTAGTGAAGGCTGAGCTGCAGAAACACAAAACTCTCTGACCCACAGTATTCACCCTAAACTATAGTATTCAGCCTAAACTACAGTATTCAGCCTAAACTACAGTATTCACCCTAAACTATAGTATTCAGCCTAAACTACAGTATTCAGCCTAAACTACAGTATTCACCCTAAACTATAGTATTCAGCCTAAACTACAGTATTCACCCTAAACTTTAGTATTCAGGCTAAACTACAGTATTCAGCTTAAACTACAGTATTCACCCTAAACTACAATATTCAGCCTAAACTGCAATATTCAGCCTAAACTGCAATATTCAGCCTAAACTGCAATATTCAGCCTAAACTATAGTATTCAGCCTAAACTACAGTATTTAGCCTAAACTACAGTATTCAGCCTAAACTACAATATTCAGCCTAAACTGCAATATTCAGCCTAAACTATAGTATTCACCCTAAACTATAGTATTCAGCCTAAACTACAGTATTCAGCCTAAACTACAATATTCAGCCTAAACTACAATATTCAGCCTAAACTACAATATTCAGCCTAAACTGCAGTATTCAGCCTAAACTACAGTATTCAGCCTAAACTACAGTATTCAGCCTAAACTACAGTATTCACCCTAAACTGCAATATTCAGCCTAAACTGCAATATTCAGCCTATAGTATTCAGCCTAAACTACAATTTTCACCCTAAACTGCAATATTCAGCCTAAACTGCAATATTCAGCCTAAACTACAGTAGTCAGCTTAAACTACAGTATTCATCTTAAACGGTAGTATTTAGCCTAAACTACAGTATTTAGCCTAAACTACAGCATTCAGCCTAAGCTGTAGTATTTGGACTAAACTAGAATATTCAGCCTAAACTACAATATTCACCCTGCTGCTCTGTTATACATGCATACATACACACACAATATTCACTCTGCTGCTTTTTGACTCAGGCTGCAGTCTTGGATGGTTGGATGGTAACATAAACCAGACATATCATATTGTCAGCATCATCTCAAACCATGATAAAATTTGTACAGCAATATTTATATTGCTGCATCTTCCACTTTTACATTTACTTTCCAAGCCACATTATTTTGCTGTTGTCAACAGTGTACTAATACTGTATTAATTTTCATTTTTCATCCTTGTACATTTATTATTATTATTATTATTATTATTATTATTATTATTATTATTATTATTATTATTATTATACATATGTTTATTGCTGCTGTAAAAATGTTGTTGCTGTAACTATGTACATTTCCCCTGGCGTGGGGAGCAAGAAAGGATTATCTTATCTTATGTTGAATATGTTAATTTTTTGAGACAGAAGACAAGCAACTTCTCTCAGTTAAAATTGTTTATTCTACAATGCCAAGTAGATTGACATCAAGGACTGTTACTGTTCAGAGGACTATTGTGAACAAAAATGTTTATCTGTAGCCGTCTTCCCAGGAATGGATGAAATTTACAGTATACAGAGTCTCTTTATGGAATGTGCAACAATCTCATTGGTCAAAAACTGATGGAGAGAAGCTGTGTTTAAACTCAGCTCTCTCTTCTTGGTGCACATCACTGCTAGCCTGTCCATTTCTGTGGCCTTGACAGTAGCACCAGGCAGGATAATGATGATTTTTATTATTGACATGATAGCATCATGCAGTTGATGCAGATTTGTCAGCTGAACATCCATGATGCAAATATCCTGTTCCACCACATCACAAAGGTTCTACTGGAATACGATCTGGTGACTGTGGAGGCCACTGGAGAAGAGTGAACTCAATGTCATGTTCAAGAAACCAGTTTTAGATTATCTGAGCTTTGTGACATGGCACATTACCTGCTTGAAGTAGCATCAGAAGATGGTCCACTGTGATCATAAAGAGATGGACATGGTTAGCAACAATACTTAGGTAGACTGGTGTTGAAACAACGCTCAGTTGGTACTAAGGGACCCAAAGTGTGAAAAGAAAATATTCCCCACCATTACAGCCCACCACCAATAGCCTGAACCTTTGATACAAGGCAGGATGGATCCATGCTTTCATGTTGTTCACGCCAAATTCTGACCATCTGAATGTTGCAGCTGAAATGGAGCCTCATCAGACCAGGCAAAGTTTTTCCAATCTTCTTTTGTCCAATTTTGGTGAGCCTGTCCAAATTGTAGCCTCAGGTTCCTGTTTTTAGCTGACAGGAGTGGCACCTGGTGTGGTCTTCTGCTGCTATAGCCCATCTTCTTCAAGGCTAGACATGTTGTGGTTCAGAGATGGTATACTGCATTCCTTGGTTGTAACTAGTGGTTATTTGAGTTACTGTTGCCTTTTTATCATCTCGAACCTCTGACCTCTCACATCAACAAGGCATTTTTGTCCACAAAACTGCCGCTCACTGGATATTTTCTCTTTTTTGGACCATTCTCTGTAAACCCTAGAGATGGTTGTGCATGAAAATCCCAGTAGATCAGCTGTTTCTGAAATACTCAGACCAGCCTGTCTGGCACCAACAAAAATGCCACGTTCAAAGTCACTTAAATCCTCCTTCGTCCCCATTCTGATGCTTGGATTGAACTGGGCTCTCTGCGGGCCACTCCAGGACCTTGGTTTTGGTGTCCTTTAACAACTGTTGGACCAATTCTGATGTTTGGTTTGGGGTCCTTGTCTTGTTGGAAGATCCACTGACAACCTGAGCCCAGACTAAGAGCAGATTTCTTGATATTATCCCTCAAACTGTCAGCATAATTTCCTTTTTCATGATGCCATGCACCCAAACAAGCCTCCCTGTGCCTGAGGCTGCAAAACAGCAACTTATGAGCACAACTGTAATAGTACGTGGTCATAATGTGGTTAAATAATAGGAGTACTGTGTAAATACTCTAAAGGGAAAATGTACTTCTCCCTTCAGGATACACCAGAGTTTGAAACACCAACCATTTAGTGATAATGGTAGTGTAATGTGATCAGAAATTATTCAAATTCCTTATTTATATTTTCATACTCTCATACTCTGTGTATTTATTTTGTGCTTAAATTTTATGATTTATTTGAAAAAATGCCACTAATAATTACATTATCCTGTGTATAGTGACAATAAAGCAGATTCTGAACGCTTCTGTTGTGCACCGACTGTGCAGAGAAGTAAAACAGAGAATGAAACCTCCTTTATATGCTGTCTGATAGGCCATAAGGTCACAGACATTTCTCACAGGCAGCCTACACATGAAGAACAAACACAAATCAGAAATGCAAAAGTGAAGCAGTTCACATTGAAAGAGGTTTCAGGTTATAAGACTCATTATTATGAAAGTCAATTAAATTCAAATTCTTTGTCATTATTTGGAAAGTGAGACTCAAATACTAAACTACCATGACATTCCACATGATGTACTTCACTGAATTAAACCCCCTGTCTCCTTCTATTTTTACGGTCGGCTTGGGTGTGCAGTAACTGCAATGACAAAAGAGGAGCCAGAGAGCAAAACATATTTTTTCTGGTTCAGGGCCCATTGCAGTAACTGCAATGACCAAAGAGGGAGCCAGGAGAGCAAAATATATTTTTCTGGCTCAGGCCTTTAGATGGTAGGCGCTCAGAGGAGTGGGGAAAACGATTTTTCTCACTTGGGGTACAGTACAGTAGGGGGCAATAGAGAGTAAAAATGTGTGTGTATTCAAAAAATATACACACACCAAAGTGTGGTGTATTTTATTAGAGGTTTACTATTTTGTGAGGACCCGAGTCTGAGAACTACTTTGTCATAGAGCATAGATATGAACCTCTGGGATGTAAGCCTATTGCAGAGTGAAAATAGAAGTGAGGACCCATGGCCTAAAATGTCCTCACTTTTGTAGTTTGGTCCTCTCACTCCAAGGGTGAAAAATTCACACTTGTCCTCACTATGAGAGCCCGTACAAACACACACACACAGCGAGCACACAGACTCACACACGCACAGACACAACAGCACACACTCACACAGACACTCACACAGCACACACACACACACACACACACACACAGACACACACACACACACACACACACACACACACACACACACACACACACACACACACACACACACACACACACACACACACACACACACACACACACACACACACACACACACACACACACACACACACATACACACACACACAGACACACAGACACACAGACACACACACACACACACACACACACACACACAGACACACACACACACACACACACACACACACACACACACACAGACACACAGCACACACACGCACACACGCACACCCACGCACACACACACAGACACACACACACACACACACACACAGACACACACGCGCACACGCGCACACACGCACACACGCACACACGCACACACGCACACACACACACACACAGACACACACAGACACACACACACAGACACACACAGACACACACGCACACACGCACACGCGCACACGCGCACACGCGCACACGCGCACACACGCACACACACACACACACACAGACACACACAGACACACACACACAGACACACACAGACACACACGCACACACGCACACGCGCACACACGCACACACGCACACACGCACACACGCACACACGCACACACACACACACACACACACACACACACACACACACACACACACACACAGACACACACACACACACACACACACACACACACACACACACACACACACACACACACACACACACACACACACACACACACACACACACACACACACACACACACACACACACACACACACACACACACACACACACACACACACAGACACACACAGACACACACACACACACACACACACACACAGACACACACACACACACACACACACACGCACACACACACACGCACACACACACACAAACACAGACTTAGTGGGTTGTTTACCAAGGGGCATAGGAGGCAGCAATGAAGAAATAGATCACCATCCTGTCACACATGTGGAAACAGTGCTCCACAGACCTGCAGAGAGAGCCGAAACAGCCTCGTGACAACTGAGTGATACTGTTCAAACATGTTGCATCAGTGTGCCGAACGCGCAGCGAGAAGGTTATTTATTCATGTATTTAACCTTTATTTTACCAGGTAAGTTAGTTGAGAACTAGTTCTCATTTTAGATAATGACCTGGTCAAGAGGCAGCATACAACAAGATGAACAACAGGTTGCATATACAGCAAATCAGACAGTATTACAAAAATAAAACACACAAAGACTTTTTAAAAAATAGAAAGGCTAAAAAAGAACAATTAAAAATAGAAAGGCTAAAAAAAAAGGGTAAAAACAGGTGCAGTGGTCCTGAAGTGTTTCTCTAGCTGATTTTTTAAATGACAAGAGTGATATGTATGAGGAGAGTTTTAGGGACTTTTGTAGAGAGTTCCAGTCGTTAGCAGCAGAAAACTGAAATGAGGATCGACTGAGAGTGGTACGAACATTGGGAAAGAGGAGGTGAATGAAACTGCTGGAACGAAGAGTACGGGTTGAGCTATGAATGGTGAGTAATGAGCATAGATAAGGTGGTGTTTTACCAAGAAGGGTTTGGTAGATGAAGAGAAACCAGTGTAGCTGTCTACAGGAGTGCAGAGAGGGCCAGTTCGTTCACCAGTTTGTACAAGCTGCAGTGGTGGGTGTTGTAAGGAGCTCCAGTAGCCAGCGGATGGCAGAGTGGTAGATCATATCTAATTTATGGAGGTCTTTGTTTGTAGATTTGAACCGATCAGGCAAAACATTATGACCACCTGCCTAATATTGTACTGCTGCTAAAACTCCTCTGACCCAGTGGGGCATGGACACAGGACCACTGGGGATGTCCTGTGCTACCAGGATGGTGGCAGTGAATTCTGTGGGTTGTGTGGGTTGCAGGGTGGGACATATCTAGATTAGACTTATCCTGACACACAGATGCTTAATAATATTTGGATCTGGAGAGTGTGGAACTCGGGTGAACACCTTAGCTCTGTTGTGTTCCCCAGGTCACTCCTGAGCAGTTTTTGCCGTGTGTCAGGGTGCATTGTCCTACTGAGGGTGGCAACTGGCATCAAGGACTGTTGTTGCCATGGGGGGTTGAGGCGGGGTTGCTTGATCTGCAATGTTTAGGTGGGTGGTACATGTCAAACATCCACATGAATGTCAGGACTAAAGGTTTCCCATTGCATTATAACAAGATGATCGATGTTATTCACTTCACCTGTCAGTGGCCTTAATGTTGTGGCTGACCGGTGTACATAATTTAACCACATGTATTGTTTGAAATGTTGGTGTTAAAAGGTGTGTTCTCCTGTGCATACCGTAGGTGGCTCTTCTTCCAGGCCACGGTATGGAAAAGAGTCGAGATGATGAAGAGCGAACTGAGCCCCGCCCCATAAACCCAGGCAGACAGCCGCTCCCATTGGTCCTCTGACTGGAAGTGCAACACTGAGCTGCCCAGTAGGCTGGGGATTATCCATAACTAAATGAATTCAGAGCACAAACGAAACATGAGATACGGAGAGCACTACATGCAGCCTGCCGGTGTCAGTTATCTGTTATGTAATGACATGGGTTTTTTTTCTTGTTTTCACTGAGTGCGTCAATTCATCTGAGTGGGGTTTCATTTTCTGTGGGCTGTGTGTGTGTGTCTGTGCATGTGCGTGTGTGTGTATCTGTGTGTGTGTGCCGTGCGTGTGCGTGAGTGTGTGTGGGTGTGCATTCACCGCATGCGTGGCACAGTTGGCAGCATGCTCATATTCAGTGGGCTGGTATCTCTTGTTAGGAGGAACACGGTTGTTCATAAACCTGAAAAAAAAGGATCACAAATCAAAAGATATGAGTTCATTCTCGCAGTCAACAACAAAACATTTGTGCACTGGATGAGGTGAAAACATCCATCCATCCATTATCTGTACACCGCTTAATTTAGAATCACCAATTAACCTCAGCATGTTTTTGGACTGTGGGAGGAAGCCAGAGAACCTGGAGAAAACCCACACATGTACAGGGAGAACATGCAAACTCCATGCAGAAAGAACCCAGGCCGGGACGCAAACTGGGATATCTTCTAGCTGCAAGGCGACAGTGCTAACCACCGAGCCATGTTTAAACCGAGCCACTGTGCAGCCCAAGGTGAAAACAATGAAAATCAGCTTTATCCAAGCTGACATCAGGAAGGTTTTTAAAAGAAAACTTTCCTCCCAACAAGCACAATGAGTCTCATCTTCCTTCACTGTTCACCAAACCTCCTTGTGCACTGTGTCTTCTTCACTGCAGACCATAGACCGTATGCTGCAGACAGACTTTAGTTTCATTACCGCCACCTACTGGGCTGGAGTGTTCATCAGTGTTACCGGTGTGCCACAAATTAGGGAACTGAGACAGGTGTGATTAAAATGTGTTAATTTATTTAACGCTTTATTTCACTGTAATTAATTAATCGAAATTAAGGCGTTAAAGTCCCAGCCCTTGTCCTTGGGCCAGGACCCAAAATATCAGGTATCGGTACCACGCGAGGTGACCAATTCTTTTTGGTATTTTTAACTTACTATATGTCTCTAGTTTGCATTTTGATATGATAGCCCTTGCAGACTCACAGCTTAATATATGTCATCACTCGTTTAATGGGCATGCCCCACAATGAAAGGCATGGGGTCTGAGCCATAAGTCCTAATAACACGACAGGGTGGAATTTGATAGGATTTTTCCTCATTACGAAAAAATAAGAAACGCCACGTTACACATCATCATCTGTATTAATAACTTTATAGCGCAGAACTATGCTATAACAAACCTGAGACTGAGAAAGATTTCGTTGCAATGGTAACAAGATATTCTATAAGCGGGACAGAACCTACAGATGTGTTTCACATTTGGGGGTTATTTTATGAAATGGACTTAGTGATGAGTTGAAATTGTGTAGATCTTTGGAGAGTTTCAAAAAAGCATTGAAAGACAAAATAATCCAGGATTACAATGTAAAATGACTGATATGTAAACTGACTAAGAAGAACAATTTAGAGTAAAGTCTTGTTTTGTTTTTTTCTTTTTGTCTTTTATTTCATGTATTACTGATATGCTGGGTGATACTATGGATTGTACAGGATAGGCAAAATAAGCCGTGGCTTCTGCCTATTCCTTGTTTCGTTTACAGAACTTGTAAAAAAAAAAAAGGGGGGGGGGGAGAAGAAAGAGCTAGGAAAAGGAAGAAAAAAGAAAAAAATATATTATTGTATATATATGTATATTTTTTGTTTGATTATTTTGGGGTTTTCTTGTCTTTTTTTCCTTTCTTTTTCATCCTCATTCTTTTTATGGGGGGAGGGGAAGAGGGAGAAGGGGAAGGAAAGAAAAAAAAGCGTCCTGCAAGAATGTATAATTTTTTTTTTGAACGCACAAAATGAAATTATTGTACTATCTTGCAACCGAAATAAAACCATTCAACCATTCAACCATTCAACAATAGAATAGTGAAAGTTTGACAAACAAATTCAAAGTAGAATTCTATTAAAGTTAAAAACCAAAAACTAACCATATCTTGTGATATCTTGTGTCAAAATAGCCAAAATTTTGATGAAAAGTTCAAAATATAACCTAATTATAACACACTGCTACCAGAATTGATCATATGCCAAAAACACTATTACAAAGACTATTTCCACTATTAAGTTGAATTTTCAAATGATTTTGCAGTTTTACTTCTAACTCCCGGGGGCTTATTCCAAATTCAAAGGTAATTGTCCGAGAATGGTACATGGTCATAATGAGACAAAAACATAAAATACAGATAGGAGTTACCATAGTTAACTGATCTAATGGAGCTTAATTAACTTCAACTGGAACTGTAAAAGACAACTTGCATAACTAGACATCTCAGCAGTTTCTTCAAAGGACCTGAGAACAAATTTATACCTTCCCACTAATAACTCTTTCTATCGGAAAAAACAAGTGAAAGTGAATACACAATTATTATCAAATACGCATGAAAAGATGCATTCATTTGGGTCTGATGTTTATTTATTATATTACCTTTTCTCACACAGTTTTATTTGATTATTAACTCATATTAGATGTGATCTTTACTTACTGTAAGATTTAACCCTCTGAAACCTAAGCATTGATGGTATTGATATAATTTTTTTTCCTTTTAAAACTATATTTAGCACATCTCTAATCAAGAAAATATTGAGACATTTTCATTTTATGGATTTTTTAGGATTTTGTGAAAACGCTGTAAAATTGCAACAGTCTTAATGTATGCAAATATTACCAATTTATCTTTAACAAAGTCCACAGATGATTAGGCATTGATGATCAATAATATCAAAATATATATCTTAAAATGAATTGTATTGATATGAAATTGTTGAATATGGCACAATAAAATGCAAATTAATTTAACAAGTCAAAACTGTAATAGCCATCCATGCCAGAATGCACTTCCACACAATAAAAAACTGTTAGAAAATTATTTTATTACAACTTTATTTTATTTTTTGAACTTGCAAAAGTCACATTGTACTGCATCAGTCCTCTACAATTTGTTCATATTTACATTTTAGACTTTGCTTGAACATCATAATGATTTCTGATGTCTGAAAACTCTTAATTGGTGGATGGCACTTTCCTTTGTGTCTTCTTATATGTAAAACTGAAGGCAGCAGTTTTTTTGATCTGTGAAGCACAAACGAACATCATGTTTGTTGAATGCAGTTGATGTATGTACCTGTTAATATGCTGTTAATCCTATACAAAATTAATCAGGTTACCCTTTAACCTTAACCCCATAATCTATATATATATACAGTATGGACACTGTATATATATATATATATATATATATATATATATATATATATATATATATATATATATATATATATATATATATATATATATATATATATATATATATATATATATATATATTTAAAAAATTCCAGTCAGGGCTTTTTGCAGGCCAGTCAATAACGTTCACTTTGGTCTTCTAGGGCTAATTCTTCACCAGGAGCAATCTAAGTTTTGGGTCATTGCCGTGTTGGAAGACAAAGATGACCAGAAGTTTTCTTTCAAAATCTTCACATATTCTTCTTTCTTGATGATTCCTTCAGCCTTGACAAGATTCCCAGTTCCAAATGCACTGAAGCACCCAACAGCATGATACTGCCACCACCGTGTTTAACTGTGTGGACGGTGTTCTTTGGGTTCTACGCCTCTCCCTTCTTTCTCCAAAAATAAGCAACGTCTCTATGGCCAAAGAACTCTAGTTTGGTCTCATGTGAAAACTTCACCTCCTGGAGTGAGCAGTTGCCATGAATAGAGTATGCTCATAACTCGCTGTCTAATGCTTCCTCTGATTTTTCACCCTTTCAGTGATCCATGGGTTACCAGCCTCCCCTGTTTCCATCCCAAGAGCAGGAGGTTTCGATCCCCTCTATACAGTCTCTTATTAGGAAATGTTAAGGAACATGGAAGAAGGCCCGGGGGGCTCTCCTATGAGCATCGCAACGGATGTCTGACTAGGCCAACTATCATCGGAAACCAGGCCCCTGTCTACCAACCCGGACAAAATGTGTGGCTTTGGGCCAAAGAGCTTCCATTCAAAGTAGTCTAAAACATTGGTGCCGCGTTTCGTGGGGCCTTTTGAAGTGGACCGTGTGGTCAACCCCAGTTTGGTATATCTTCGCTTACCTTCTTCTATGAAGATTCATCCTACATTTCATGTTTCTCAATTAAAACCAGTGCTGGAAAGTTCTCTGGCCCTCCCTGTCTGCCCACCTCCACCACCCAGGATCATTGATGATGCCCCTGCTTATACAGTTAGGCGTCTGTTGGATGTATGCCATCGGGGTCAGAGATTGCAGTTTTTGGTGGACTGAAAGGGGTATGGCCCCGAAGAGAAATGTTGGCTCACCAGACGACAGATACTGGATCCCAGCCTCATCAGGTACTTCTACAGGTGTTAGCCTGATCAGCCTGGCCGGGCACCTGGAGGTGGCCGTGGGGGGCGGGTATAGTCAGAAACCAAAACACAGGAGGATAAATTAACCTTCTTCCTAAATAGTTCCCACATTAGTTTGTATGATGTGGTGGTCAGAATTACTGCACAGAGGCGGAAATGAATGTAAATTTAAAATAATTTCTAGATCTTGACAAGTTGTTCTATCACAAAGTAAAATACTATATCGTTCAATTCCAGATTCACTGTGATCTGTAAGTCGTAATTTAGAAATGATAAACTGAGCCATAATGTTGTTGAAATTACATTTGTTTTTCTTAAATTTCAGGTTGTTCATAGTGTTTAGTGAAAGGTAGTTCTTTATCAGAATGTACTTTTTTGCACTAAAACTTAGGGAAAAAAATAGTTATCTACAGGTTATTATGCTGTGATTTTACTAACCCTAACCCCTGCTTTAAATCATGTAAAAATATGTGTCCAATTTAAGCCATTAGATTGGATTCAAATCATTAAATATGACATTTCCTAAAACATGTTGAACATGTCTGATATTCCACTTGTATCTCAGCGGTGCTATTAAAATCTCACCTCACCCTCTCCTTTCACTTAGCAACCCAAGATCATGCTCCAACTTGTTGCCATGACAGCCGTTGCGTGGCAACAGTGGGTAACCACGGACTGACTGAACCAGAGGAGTGTCCCAATGAGCTCTTTCATAAACAATTCACATGTTCAGCAACGCTTGCATGTTCTCTCACACACAGACGCACAGACACACGTAAACTGGAATCTATTCTGTGGATGTGAACACGTTGCACGGAGCAGCTCAGGATGTAGCACTCTGTCAGTGATGTCACTGTTGTCATGGAAACCACAGAACAGGGATCTCCCTCTCCTGTTCCTCGGTCATGTCTCCTCACTGCTTCCCGATGATTAAATTAACATGCAGGAAGGCAAATGGAGAAAGACATCCATGCAGACAGGCAAAATACAAACACACACACACACACACACACACACACACACACACACACACACACACACACACACACACACACACACACACACACACACACACAGACAACCCCTCCCTATTTTTATGCTGCATCTTGCATAGCCAAATTTCATAAGAGACCTACATTTAGTGATGTCTCTGTTTCACACACATTGTTCTAAGGTTGGTTGGACTCAAAATGAGGAAGCGGCTGCCATCAAAGCGAATACCACGCAGCACTCAGAAGAATCAATTTGCTTCAGCCAGAGGGAGAAAAAACACCTAACAGAGTAATTTATCCTGCACATCTGTGGAGTTGTGCATTGTGTGCCTTTTCATCAGGGAAAAAAATGAAATGTTCACTCTGCCTACAGCTTATCTTAAAAACAACACATCAGTCCAAGCAGAGCAGCATGATCCTCCAATTAATCTCTGGTGTGTCTGTGTGATTCTCAGTGTTTTCCTCCTACACAAGTTGCTTTCAACCTCGTTATTGCTCTGAAAATGGAAACAATACTGATTTCAAAGACACTCCAGAAGCTAGATGCAGGAGGATACAAAATCCACCTCACACACAGACACATATCTTCTCTCTCCTCATTGTGTCATCTTTCATTAAGCAGCTGTTTTCAGAGTGACACTCACTGAGAGCTATTAATACAACTGACCCAGCTCAGAAGCACACTGTCTTGCCCCAAATTAAAGCTTCTCTCACCCAACTCTGGCCTCACACTGTTTGACTGACTCTCTGCTTGGTGTGTTTGTTAGTGCCAGGCCCAGCAGGCTTGGCCGGGTCATTAATGACTTTATCAAGCTGGCTGATAATTAGCCGGCCAGAGGCCAGACACAGAGACAGTAACTGGAAACATCACCATAACTCCTCTCAGATGGAACGAACGGACTCTCTGCTCTGGTCATCTTATTGATCCATGAAGACTTCAGTCCAGTTAGTGGTGAATATGAATTAATATTATTGGCCATGCTCATCCTGCTCTTTGGGTGACTACATCATGTACACAGTAATAATGGGAAAAAAGCAAGAATATTCTGTGGTGAGATTATTATTTAAATAATTGGCTGACAAAAAATGAGTCTGACAGGAGAGATCTGCTGGTTTTCTGAAGCATATTTCAGCCGTTGGCTTCACAAAACAAGAATTTGATCAGTCAGGTAATTAAAAAAAAATAAGATAAATAAAATGATAATTAAAGCTCCACAGTCCAGTGAACTTAACTGCATATTAGTAGGTGAACTGACAAAGCTGTCCAAGGTAAATTGCCACTTGCTAATATCTTGTTTGTTCCATTCGGCACTCAAAAGTACAGAACAATTCAATTTTAAATGATATAGAACAAGAAAATCTTGTAATATTGGTGATTTATTTTTTTGGCTGGGCTGCACAGTGGTGTAGTGGTTAGCACTGTTGCCTTGCAGCAAGAAGATCCCTGGTTCACGTCCCGGCTTTCCCGGGATCTTTCTGCGTGGAGTTTGCATGTTCTCCCTGTGCATGCGTGGGTTTTCTCCGGGTACTCCGGCTTCCTCCCACAGTCCAAAAATATGCTGAGGTTAATTGATCATTCTAAATTGCCCGTAGGTGTGAATGTGAGAGTGCTTGTTTGTCTCTGTATGTAGCCCTGTGACAGACTGGTGACCTGTCTAGGGTGTCCCCTGCCTTCACCTGAGTCAGCTGGGATAGACTCCAGCCCCCCCATGACCCTAGTGAGGATTAAGTGGTGTATAGATGATGGATGGATGGATGGATTTTTTTGGCTTTCCTCCATTATAAAAAATTCCTGCAGAGCAAATATGTTCAACAGCCTCTTCAAATCTTTTTGCATTGTTAAGCAGCTAAAACTACAACCGTCATGTGCTCCTGCGAGATATAATGTTCAATAAAATCAGCTCAGAAAGTATGTGGGTTTAAAAGGCCTCATGCTGTCTGGGCTGCTCCTGAAACAACAACTCTGATGAACGCTTTTAAAAGCTAAAAAACATCAAAAATATGACAACTGCAGTTTCTTAACTGTGAGTATTTGAAAATTAACTGATTGAAAATTTAACATCCTAAATGTGGGAGTGATTGGTTTAACAAACAACAAATATTAAACAAAGTTGAAAAGGATGAGGAGGAGGGTGTGTGTAGCCTGTAGTGTCACACAGAGCAGATATACCAAGATGAGAGGTGTGTGTGTGTGTGTGTGTGTGTGTGTGTGTGTGTGTGTGTGTGTGTGCGCGCGCGCGCGCATGTACGTGTGCGTGCGTGTATTCTTAATAATACTTGTCAGGGAAATAAAAGCTGAGCTGAAAGATGCATCATGACGCATATATATATAATATATATGTGTGTGTATGTATATATATATATATATATATATATATATATATATATATATATATATATATATATATAAATAAATAAATATATATATATATATATATATATATATATATATATATATATATATAAAAATATATATATATATATATATATATATATAGAGAGAGAGAGAGAGAGAGAGAGAGAGAGAGAGAGACAGAGAGAGAGACTTCATGACAGCCTCACAGCATCTTCATCCACATCCTCAGCAGGCTCCACATCATCCATGTTCCTGTTTATCTGCTTAAAGATGATAAACCCGAAGCATAAAAATGATGATGACCTACCTTACAAGATTCATTTACAGAGGAAATAAGCAACAGTTGACAGCAGACAGACAGTGTGGCTGAAACCCGGATCCTCTCTGACTGTTGGGCGGTTTTAACCCGCTGCGTTTTGCTCAGATCGCACCGAGGAGGAACGCATTCACCGCTAAACGAGCACCGCCGCCACTTCACCGTCGTCGTCTTATCTTCATCTCAAGCAGCACCAGGAGACGGACGCATCCCGATCCAGCTGCCTGCAGAGCGTCCGGTCCAGGGAGTGTGGGCGGCGGGGAGAGAGTGCTGCTGCTGGAGCTCTCTCTCTCTCTGTTCACCTCATCACCACTCGGTGAGGAAGCTTGTTTTTCATCACTGAAGGCTGCCACATCATTTTCTGAGGGACTATTCATAGCTGGGAAATTCATACAGATTTGCGCCTGTGCGTGCAGATCCCGCTGCCGCCTGCAGGGGGCGACACACTATCTGATGACGGGTTACTCCGCCAAGGAACGGCGGATGTTTGTGAATCTGTCTGTCTGTCTGTCTGTCTGTGTGAAACATTATTCAAAAACGGACCAACGGATTTGGATGAAATTTTCAAGGAAAGTCAGAAACGACACAAGGACCACCTGATTAGATTTTTGCGTTGATGCGGCTTATAATCTGGATCCGCCGACTTGCTAAGGATTTCCCATTGTGAGAGCTACCAAGACGGTGTTGCTGTTACCATGACGTGAACACTGTGTTAGTTACCTGCTGACGATCACATGATTGCGATCCGACTACAAATTGACTGTGATTTATGAGTTGGAAATCATACAAAGAACAATTGATTAAACTGTCTGGTGTTTGAGCCCCATCAATACCTGCTGCCCGCTACATATTTAGGTAACGCAATGTAGCAAACCCCAGCCACAAAATGGTGAAGCTCCTGATGTTTCACGAAGCCTTTATTTGCCGTCAGCCTTATTTTGAACACAAATTCACCTTTCTGTCCTCCAGTCATTTCTTCACTGTCAGAGCTTGTCTCCATTCCAGCTAGGAGCTTCTAAGTTTAGACACATCCTTTGCTAGACAGCAACAGCGTGGAACCGTTTTCTTTCATCTTGACGTGAATTTTCGGACTTTTCAGCAGCATCTTTGTCATGTCAAGAAACTGCTTCTTAGATAAACACTTCCTGTGCCGCTGGAATTATTACAAAATAAAAGCCCGTAACATTAAAAATACATCTTCAAAATAAAAGCCTGGAGGGAACGGTTATTTTACCACTAGCAAAACAAAGGCTTGCCAAAAGTGATGAACTGATCAATAGACCTTTATAAGAGTAATTTACACACATACATAACATGCACATGCATAACACATGCCCGTGCTCAGCACAAGGTCATTTTTTATTACAGATTTCTTCCGTCGGAAATGATAGGCCAGCCTTGGTGGAGTGCTGCGCTCTCTGAGTGCTTTTTTTGTATATTGTATATTTGTGTAGAGGTAGAGCTAGAGGGTTAGAGGTACTCCCATTCTACTTTTAGAGATTCTAGGAACAAGTAAGCCTGCAGTCTGAGAGCTAAGAGTTCTGCTAATATAATATGGTCCTATAAGGTCTTTAAGATATGATGGAGATTGGTTGTTAAGAGCTTTATATGTCAGAAGAAGGATTTTGAATTCTATTCTAGATTTAACAGGAAGCCAATGAAGAGAAACCAGTATAGGAGAAATAGGATCTCTCTTGCTAACTCATAGATAAATACAATTGTCATCAGCATAACAATGGAAATTAATACAGTGCTTCCTAATAATGTTGCCTAAGGGAAGCATGTATAATGTGAACAGTATTGGTCCTAAGACAGAACCCTGAGGAACTCCATGATTAACCTTAGTATGCTCAGAAGAGTCATTGTTGACATGCACAAACTGGAACCTGTCTGATAAGTAGGATTTAAACCAGTCCAGTGCTGTCCCTTTAATGCCAATAGAATGTTCTAGTCGCTGTAATAAAAGTTTGTGGTCGATTGTATCGAATGCTGCACTAAGGTCCAATAAAATAAGTATAGAGACCAGTCCATTATCTGATGCTATGAGAAGGTCATTAGTAACTTTCACCAGAGCTGTTTCTGTGCTATGATGCACTCTGAAGCCTGACTGAAACTCTTCAAACAAGCTATTCCTTTGTAAATGTTCACAGAATTGATTTGCAACTGTTCTTTCCAGAATTTTAGAGAGAAATGGGAGGTTGGAAATTGGTCTATAGTTGGCTAAAACATCTGGATCTAGAGTGGGCTTTTTAAGTAAAGGTTTGATTACAGCAACCTTAAAAGCCTGTGGTACATAACCTGTTACTAGAGAGAGATTAATCAGATCTAACATTGAGGAATTAATTAAAGGTAAAGCCTCCTTGAACAGTCTAGTTGGGATAGGATCTAAAAGACATGTCGATGGTTTGGATGTAGAAACTATTGAAATTAGTTCAGAGAGATGTATGGGAGTGAAAAATTCTAAATATCCATCTGGTCTTACAGCCAATTCTTACGAAGAGCTTTTTTATAAATTACTAGACTATTTTTCCAAGCTACATAAACTTCCTCTAAATTAGTGGAGTACCACTTCCTTTCCAGCTTTCGGGACGCCTGCTTTAAAGTCCGCAGCTGGGAATTATACCAAGGAGCAGGTCCTCTCTGAGATAGAACTTTCTTTTTTACAGGTGCAACACTATCAAGTGTTGTACGCAGTGAGGCTGCAGCATTATTAACAATATAATCCACTTCTGTGGGGGTAAAATTATATTTCCCTTCCATTATATCAGTAAGTGGTGCTGGACTAAATAGAGAGGGTATTATTTCCTTAAATTTAGTCACCGAATTGTGAGACAGACATCTACTGTAATGATATTTATTCTTAACTCCTATACAATCTATTGTTGTAAATTGAAATGTTATCATAAAATGGTCAGAAAGAAGAGGGTTCCGGGGAAATACTGTTAACTGTTTGATTTCTATGCCATAAGTCAGAACGAGGTCAAGGGTATGATTAAAACTATGAGTTGGTTTATTTACATGTTGAGAAAACCCAATTGAGTCTAATATTGAATTAAAAGCAGTCGTAAGGCTGTCACTGTCCACGTCAACATGAATGTTGAAGTCACCCACAATAATGACTTTATCTGAGCTGAGCACTAAATCAGATAAAAAGTCTGAGAATTGAGATAAAAACTCAGAGTAAGGAGCAGGAGGACGATATACAACAACAAATAAAACTGGTTTCTGAGCTTTTAAATCTGGATGAGAGAGACTGAGAGTAAGATTTTCAAATGAACTGTAACTAGGTTTAGGTCTCTGGTTCATTTTTAAGCTAGAGAGGTAAATTGCTGCCACGCCTCCTCCTCGGCCTGTGATTGGAGGAACATGACAGTTAGTATGACTAGTAGGAGTTGATTCATTTAGACTAACATATTCTTCCTGCTGCAACCAGGTTTCAGTCAAACAGAACAAATCAATCTGGTGATCAGTTATCAAATCATTTACTAACAGAGATTTAGACGAGAGAGATCTAATATTTAACAGACCACATTTAATTGTCCTGTTTCTTCGCTCAGTTGAAATAGTGGTATTAATTTTAATTAGATTTTTATGGTTACTATGTCTTTTGTTTATTTTTGATTTGCTTAATTTATTGAATTTTGGTGGTCGGGGGACAGACACAGTCTCACTAAAGCTAAGTGATTTACTGGAGGATGACAGCTGAGAGGAAACTGCAGAGAGGTGTGGAAGACTACAACTCTGCATCCTGGTCTGAACTCTGGGTTGTCATGCTTTAGGAGTTCTAATAAAATCAGCCATATTTCTAGAAATGAGAGCTGCACCAGTCAAAGTGGGATGGATGCCGTCTCTCCTAATCAGACCAACATTACAGGTGAGAAATAAGCTGCTGAATTTGTCCTTGTTTTAGTTCAACAACGGCTAGTTTAGAGGATTTACAACAGCTTCGCACCTCATTTGCACAAAGTTGACATCTAGACTATTTTATGCTAATGACGTGGGCAGAAAAAACTGTTTATGTCTTGATAGATAATTTCATCTGCATGACAGCTGTAGAGGGAATGGATTTTTTACAAAACACATCTGTTTAAATTGTGTTCCTGCTTCAAGCTGTGCATAATTAAGGTCAGGGTAGTGCTGTCATAAGACTCAGCTCCATCTTTTTGCTCATTTTTGGTTTAGTCAGGCTTTAAGGACCACTGTGTGATGTCATGTGATTACTCTTCATCAGGTTGATAAAAAACATATGAACTCATATTTTCTGGACCTGTGATTCACAGTTCACATCAGCAGATGGAGTGTGCTCAGTTGGAACTGGTGTGTTAAAACTTTCAAATATTTTCTGTGTCTCTTCGAGAAAGTGGAGCTGAGAATAGTCCACGATGGCTGCTTAAAAGACCAAAAGACCAAGAATAAACCTTTGAGGTCAAATTCTTCATCCAGATCCATACCCCCCCCCCCCCCACACACACACACACACACACACACACAATGAACCACACTCTGCAGAGCAGTATAACAGTATTCATTTATTAAATGCATATTATGACCAGCATAAGCTTTTAAGAAGTACTGAAGTCCTTCATCATGAATAATATAAAATACCTGCTTTAAGCATTCAGCTCAGTCTGAGCTCTTTGTGATTGTTCTAATCTAACTTAACAAGTACCGTTTACAGACCTGTGGTCAATGCCTCTGTACACAGCGTTGAAATGAACTAGCTCAGCAGAGAGCTTCAGAGGGACTAACAAGCACTATTTGACCTGAAGTCTGATCGTTTAGCATGTATAAAAAAAATAGATGACTAAAATAAGGCAGAGAAGCTTTATGTAATAAGGCAGCAGCTTTCTTCATATCTCCAGAAGCGATTATAATGTAGTCTGGGAAATGTAAACTTCACTTCAGACTATCTTCAAGTTCTTCATAGCAGACTCCAGAGTCTGAAAAGATATTGAGGAACGTGTGAAATCCCACAGTTAAAGCCAGAATCTAACAATCAGACTGAGTGTTACCTTGACGTCCCAGACGCCCATCCCTCCATCCATGCCGGTGGTGCAGAACTTGGTGCACTGGTTCCTTCCTCCTTCCAGCACTGAGATTTGGCTAAAAGATTGTTAGAGACAAGTCAAAGGCTGCAGTTTAACAAACATGTGATAATTATTATGATAATGTACTTCACACTGCTGAGTTATACAGAGATGAAAATGACCATGTTTTGTGATTTATTGGTGGAAATTGCAAAGAGAGATTCCGTTGCACAGATTGATGACTCAGACTTGTTATATGGTTCTTATCCAGGTTGTTTTCTCCTGACTAGATCCTTGCTTTTGTTGTTTCTACTCTCAGATGTACAGCACTTTGGATAAAAGCGTCTGTTAAATGAAACTATATTACTGTACAAATCAGACTTCGCCATCTTTCACTGCAATTTTCTCCAAAAGGGTTGTGTACCCAAAGCTCACTTCCACCTCTGCATCACTCAGATCTTAATCTCCCCTGCACTTTATACACCTGCCGTGATTTACAGCCCAGACCCAGAACACTTGTTTCTCCTGACCTGATGCTGTTCTTATGGAGTGTGTTCAGGTCCTTGTCGGTGCTCTGGCTTTCGGAGGCTCGACGGTCCAGGTTCTGGAAACGTTCCCTTGCACTAATGCCCTTCTGGGCCGCCTGCTTGGGAACGTCCAGCTTCCCACCGAACGTTAAGCCGCCTTTGGCACCATCGTACACAAAAAGCACCGGGTAACAGTCATGGCCCTGCAGGAACAAAAACATTTGTAAATGCTAACTGGTGGAGCTAGAAGGTACTGTAAACACAAAAACTGCAATATCAACATGCTTCTATGAGGTTGTTACTGCAAAAATGTTTCCAAAAAAAAGGGAGACTATGTAACTCAAAGAAAAAATGAACCATTTCTTCATTTACACAAAAAACCCTTCAGTTTACTAGCGTCTTTTTTTAGTTCAATTCATGATTTTGTTTCAACATACCATGCCTGGCTGGCATGATCAATAGATTATGGAGGCTTATGTTAGCAAGCCGTAGTTATAAGCTTTATCAATTGAATTGAATTGAAATTAATTGAATTGAATTGAATTGAATGTTACATTATTTTATTTTGTTAATTAAATTAAATGAATCTGAATTTGTTCAATCACTGGGATGTGATCACAATGATGTGATCAAGTGATGCAGAATTGATTCAAAATAATTATCTTAATTTATTCTAAATAATTTACTTTTAAAATGTATTCATTATTTTAATGCAATTTAATGATTTACATTTAATTATTTTATTTATATATTATAATTTCATTATTTTAAATCAAATATTTAAAATACATTCAATTCAATTTTATTTTATTTTATTCATTTATTTACTTTAATTTGGAATTTATTCAAAATAATTCAATTAATTTTTTAAAAAATGTATTCATTATTTTAACTTAATCTGATTGTTTACATTTAATTAATTTACTGATATATTTCAATTTTATATCATATGTTTAAAATAGATTTAACGTAATTAAATTTTATTACTTCAAATTTATTCAAAACAATTTAATTAAATTTCAAAATGTATCCATTATTTTTATTTAATGTAATTGTTTACTTTCAATTATTTTACATACATATATTTATTTAATTATTTTAAACCAAATATTTTAAACAGATTTAATTTTCTTTAATCATGTTTAATTTAATTTTTGTCACTCAGAATTCATTCAAAAATAACTGAATTAATAAAAAAAATTCATTGTTTTAATTTAATCTAATTGTTCACATTTAGTTATTATACTTACATGTTTTAAATTCTTTATTTTAAATGAACTCTTTAAAATATACTTAATGTCATTTTATTATTCAGAATTTTATTTTATTTTATCACCCAGAATTCATTCAAAATCAACGAATAATTTTTAAAATAAAAGTATCATTTATTTTAATTTAATCTAATTGTTTACATTTAATTATTTTACTATTATATTTCATTTTAAATCAAATATTTAAAATATGTTCAATTTCAATTTATTAAAAGGATGTATGAACAGTTGAATGTGCACTTAAGAAAAAACGTCTTAATGTATTGATACTCACAGCTGCTACTAAGCTGTTCTCGGTGATGAAGGTGACACACAGCAGGGGAAGAGTCTCTGAGCTCAGACTGGTCAGCCTATACAAGTCAATACAGCAGGTCAGAGTGCAGCACACAGAAACACAAACACACCCAGATATGCAGCCCTGCCTTCTCTTACATGCCAGTCTTGCCTCCCTCAGCCACAGACACAGTGGAATCATGGGAGGTCCAGGCCAGACGGTTTCCGGAGTGTGAGAAGCAAACACTATGAACCCAACCACCACCTCCTCCTGCTGATGTCTGGGCTGCAGCTTCAGAGCCTCCAGACTCAAACAGCAGCTCCCCAAACGGCATCTTGCTGCCCCAGGGAGTCGGGCCGGGCTTCTCCTCCACCTCCTTAATGTAGGCTGAAAACACCCTGAGACACACGAGTTGGGTTGCATTGTTCTCAGTTTAAGATCTACGAAGTGATGACGTTTTTCACAATTCAAGTTTCAAGATGTGCGTTTAGCCGGTAGGCCGGTGTTGAAGATGTTGTAAGGATTCAATATTTACATCATGCTAATAATAAACAACATATGATATATTGTAATTAATAATAATGATGGATTAGATTTATATAGCGCTTTTCTATTAAGGCACTCAAAGCGCTACAGTGGATCCATTATTCATTCATTCACTCACACACTCTGGTGGTGGTAAACTACATTTGTAGCCACAGCTGCCCTGGGGCAGACTGACAGAAGCGTGGCTGACAATCTGCACCTACGGCCTCCGACCACCACCAGCATTCACACGCATTCATACTCCAGTGTGAGTAGCAGCACTGGAGGCCAGGTGGGTAAAGTGTCTTGCCCAAGGACACAACAGCACATGACTAGGACAGAGCGGGAATCGAAACGCCGACCCTTCGATCATTGGACGACCCGCTCTACCACCTGAGCCACAGCCGCCCCTAATAATCCAGTAATTAATCCAGAGACAGTAACTATCCGGTTTCTAGGGCACCTGGATAGCTCAACGGGTTACAGCGGGCGACCCATGTACAGGGGCTGGTCCCCACTCACAGCCCTTTGCTGCATGTCTTCCCCCACTCTTCTCCCTCCATTTCCTGTCTGTCTTCACTGCACATATCTATATAATAAAGGCAAGAAGGCCAAAAAATAATAATAACTTTTAAAAAAAAAAAAAATCTGATTTCTCCACCTGCCTACCCACTGTATTTAGAGCATTTCATTTGCAGAAAAAGACAAAAAACACTAATAGTTGTAGATATGATGAAATGAGATGAGATACGATGAGTGAGATGAGATACAATATGATGAGAGAGATGACATGAGATGCTATATAATGAGATAAGATGCAAAAAGAAAAGATGCAACAAATGGGATTAGATATGATACGATACGGTGAGACACGATATGATGAGATATGTTGAGATACGCTGAGAAACAATATGATGACATGAGATACAATATGATACGACAAGATATGATATGATACAATGAGATACGATATGGGACAATGAGATACAATACTGTGAGGAAACGATATGATATGATACAATGAGATACAGTATGATACAATGAGATACGATACCATGAGGATACGATATGATAAGATGATACGATGAGATATGAGACGAAGAGATACAATATGATAAGATAAGGTATGATACAATGAGGTGAGATAAAATAAGATAAGATGAGCTAAAATGCAATACAATACAATGAGATATGAGACAAACGTTTAGGAAATGTAGTACAAAATGAAAAAATAACTAAAATACACCAAGATAGAAATTAGTACAATATTATTGCACATGCCAGTGGATTAATATAGTCAATTTTCAGTAAACATTGCAATAATGTTAGTCCGAATTCTTCTGGTGGTAAAAATCTGATGTAACTGTTGGGCTTCAGTTGACAGTTTTGAGATTATATTAGGTATAAGAGAGAAATACCTGCATTTGAAGTCACAGGATCCAGCAGCCAGCAGGACATTGTTGGGATGCCAGTCCAGACTCAGGATGGTGGAGCGGATTGGCTTCTTGATGTGTTTACACACCCACCTGCAAGTAGCAATGCAGCATGTTGGAATCCCACCAATAATGGTCTCTGAATGGCTCAAAAAGAACTAAATTAAGGTTCTGAAGTGGCCAAGTCAAAGTTCATGCTCAAAAAACATCTAATGTGACTGAATAAAAATTATTCTGCAGAGAAGAGTGGACTAAAACTTGTCCATGGTGATGTAAAAGAATGAGGCTGGAGGCTTATGTTAGCAAGCTGTAGTTACAAGCTAAATAAAACAAAATAAAATAAAAATTTGATTGAATTCAATTAAAAAAATAAAATAAAGTAAAATAATTCTGAATTTATTCAGGGAAATTTAATTTTTCAGAATTATTATTTACATTTAATTATTTGACTTACATATTGTATTTTTTTAAATGAAATACTTAAAATACATTTAATTTCATTTGATTTTATGTAATTTAATTTATTATTCAGAATTTATTCAAAATAATTTTATCAATTAAAAAACATTTGTGTTATTCTAATTTAATCTAATTGTTTATATTTAATTATTTTACCTGTATATTCCAATTTCATTATTTTGAATCAAATATTTAAAATGTATTCAATTTGCTTTAATTGTATTGTATTTTATTTTATTATTCAGAATTTATTTTAAAAAAATAATTAAAACATGTATTAATTATTTTAATTTAACCTACTTCTTTACATTTAGTTATTTTACTTATACTATATGTTAGGGCTGCGTTGGTTAGCACTGTTGCCTTGCAGCTAGAAGATCCATGGTTTGTTTCCTGGCCTGGACCTGGGATCTTTCTGCATGTTCTCTCTGTGAATGCGTGGGTTTTCTCCAGGTTCTCCAGCTTCCTCCCACAGTCCAACAACATTCTGAGGTTAACTGGTAACTCTAAATTGCCCCTAGGTGTGAATGTGAGTGCTATTGTTTGTCTCCATTAGATAGACTGGTGACCCGTCCAGGGTGTCCCTGCCTTCGCCCTAAGTCAGCTTGGAAAGACTCCAGCCCCTCTGTGACCTAAGCAGTGTATAGATAATGGATGGATGGATGGATGGATTTTAAATCAAATATTTAATTTATGTTTAATTTACTTAATTTTATTATTCAGAATTTATTCAAAATAATTTAATTATTTTAAAAAATGTATTCATTATTTTAATTTAATCAAAATTTTTATATTTAATTATTTTATTCATATATTTTAACTTAATTATTTCAAATAAAGGATCTATAATATTTTTTATTTAATTTAATAAAAGGGTGTATTAACAGTTGAATGTGGTCTTTATTCAGGATTATTCTAATTCAATAGATTTAAAAATCTATTTATTATTTTATTATTTTAATTTAATCTAATTGTTTGTTATTATTTGACAAAAAAATTTAATTTAATTATTCTAAATCAGATATTTAAAATATATTTAATTTAATTTAATCATTTAGAATTTATTCAAAATTACTTAATAGTTTTTTTAAAATGTAGTATTTTTAGTACAAATTTTAGTTAAATTAGTACTTTTTAGTCCTAGTTTAATCTAATTGTTTACGTTTAATTATTTTACTTATATATTTAATTATTATTTTACATTGCGGCATGAGCAGGGGTCGGGGATCAACTGTCAACCTTGGAGGACCCGCTCTACCACCTGATCCACAGCCAACTTTTTTCACAGAGTTGATATATATTCTATAGTTCTTCAGTGAACAACGATTTTAAAATGGCATTTTGTATTTTGTGGATTATCTCTGTCTAATATTAAATACACACGAATATTATTTGGATGATCTGCTACAATTCAATTCAATTCAATTTTATTTATATAGCGCCAATTACAGTCAAATTGTCTCGAGACGCTTTACAGAACCCATATGCCTGAACCCCCAGAGCAAGCCAAAAGGCGACAGTGGCAAGGAAAACACCCTTTTAACAGGGAAAAAAACCTCGAGCAGAACCCGGCTCTAATGTGGGGGAACCCATCTGCTGCTGGCTGGACGGGTTGAGAGGGACAGAAGAGGTAGAGAGGTAGAGATAGAGGGGTAGAGGTAGAGATAGAGGGATACAGATAGAGGGGTAGAGATAGAGAGGTGGGGGGTGGGACACAAGGACCATAAAACACAGCCACACATCTGAAGCATCCAGCATCATTGAAGTGAGAGAAATATGCAAGAAGATTTCTGTTGGGGGGGCGAATACTTTTACTTTTAGCGGCTCTCCTGAAGCTCACCAGTCATTTTCCTGCTCAAAGTAGCAGATGGAGATGAGGCGTGAGCCGCTGCCCACAGCAAACTTGTTCTCCTTTGGTGACCATTTCACGCAGCGAGCAGCGCGATTGATCCTGAGGATGACCAGGGTGGGCTTCCATGTTCCCTCTTTCAGGGTCCAGACGTAGGCATTCCGGTCTGCTCCACAGGTCACTATACGATTACTGTCAGTAGCCCAGTCGATACCTGCGGGGAAAAAAAATCCACGAGATAACCCACGAAATGCAGTTCTTAAATGACGATTTATTCAGGATTTATTGAAAACCTATATCACCCCTGTAAAAAAGTAATTGCCCCCCAGAACCTAATAACTGGTTGGTTCCTTGACAGCACATTTGTCTCACATTAAATGCATTTGATGATCTGGAACATTTAAGTGTGAGATAAATGCAAAAATAGAAGATTTCTGCAGGGGGGCAAATACTTTTGCACAGCACTGTAGAGTGTGTACTTGGTTGTTTCATGTGTAGAACAACAAATACATATTCTCCAAAGTTAACATGAATGGACAGATAATATAATAATGCATATAACATAATACAATAAAACGTTAAATTGTGCTGTCATGTTTTTATTCAGTAAATGTCAGAACTTAAAAGGAACAAGAGGGACAAAATGTAAATACACTCCAGGGTGAATAAACAGCTGAAGTGAATTTGTAAGCTTTATCTTTTTTAGAAATGAGATGTTAAAACTCCACACTTTGTCTGTTAAAGTATGGCACAAAGACTGGAAACGGGGAGAACTGGTAGCTGCCATTGTAGTGAAATGGAAGCATGCTTATTAATGAGCTTTAGAGGTACTGGCAGGTCATTTATTTTACTTTTGAACACAGCTGGACTTGCTGTTTTCACTATTCTAAGCTAATCTAACTAGCTGCTGGATTTAGACGTGAGAACAGGATGAATTCTCTCATCCAAATCTCAGTTAGAAGGCCAGTAAGCAGTAAAATGTGGATCTATTTCTTTTATAGACATGGGGCCAGGAAAAGCATCAGACTTCAGTGGAAAACTCTTTCATGATGGTGGATTTAATGCGTTTTATATCAAAGAACCAAAACCACATTACACACATTACTAAATTTGAACTTGTTTGCAGCAGACAAAGGTAAGAGTTCTGGAAGTGAATGACTGAGTGTGTGATCCTGTTTCTCACCTGTCACCTGTCCGTTGTGCTCCTTCAGTTCATGGATCTTGGTCCACTTGGTCCCGTCCTTCTTGTAGATGTGGACCTCGTGGTTGTTGGGACACAGGGCGATCTCTGAAAACACAAAAACACATTCACACTGTGCAGCAACATAAAAACAAATATTGCTACAAATCAGTAAATAGAGTGTTCATCAGTGGAAGGACAAAGAACCATGTGACTGACATGAGAAGTTTGTGAGGGCGGATCAGTGCAGTGGAACAGAGCAGCTGACTGGCTGCAAGAGAAAAAACAGGGAAATACAGTATGTGTGAGCCTGAAGGCAGCACACAGACACATGATCTTTAAATAGACCAACAACTGCAACCTTCCTTCCCACAATGTTGTAGCGAATACGACATGTTTTAGTCAGCCTGTGAGTCAGAGGCAGTGCTTATCTGAGAACAGCACCTTGTGCATTTTTGCTTGCAAGATGGAGAAACTCAAGCTGCAAGTTGAGTCAAACTGAAGCTGCATGAGTGTATGAGTCGACCGCTGCGTCCGCTTTGCCCAGAAACCGAAGCAATGATCAAAACAGCCAAATATGGGGTTGGTTTCCTCCAGCTAACGGCGCACAAGTGCCTCACCATCAGCGGAAACAGGAAATACCTTCTCCCACCTAGGAGCCAATCACAAAGCTCCGTCTATCGCGCTGTTTGTTCTCTGGCTCAGCAGGATGCTTTGTGACATCATGACAAAAACTGCTCAGAGATGAGACAATTTAGGGCCAACCAGTGACCAATCAGAGGAGGCGGACAGACTTACGGGACCGATCTTTGTTCCAGGCATGGCAGCTAATTGGTTCCAGGAGGAAGCTATGGTACGCCATGGCCAATCAGACGTCAGAGCCAGATCAGGAAGTGGGCTCAAAGAGTAAAAGTCGAGTCTAGAAAAACAGAAGTTAGAACACAAAACAGGAAATAAAAGACAAGTTAATAACGACATGCTTAAGATTTAAGAGAGGAAATTCTTTGTTATATAAAGTAATATATATATATATAAAATTATACTTTGAGATGATCTGAGGTTCATCAGCTGATTTAAAGCTCTTTGTGCAGGAAAATTTATCTCACTCGGGTTTGTTAATGAAACCCAGACTTTCTGAAGCATGACAAGTGGGTCAAGGGTGGCACACATCCCGAACACAAACCAGGAAAAAGCATCTCGAGTCACTTTACGAGCACCACTTTGAAAATCAAACATTACATAACGACGTCCACATTTCTTTGCTCTGAGTGAGTGTGTGTGGGCAGCAGGGCTGCTTTCTTTTTACTGCTTTACAGTTCTAAAGTGTGTTAATGTTAGTGTGTGTGGGTGTGTGACATGCCTAAACACACTCAGTCAACTGTTAACGATTTTCTAGGCTACTTACCCCAAGGGCAGGACAGAGTTGAATGGGTGAATAGCGGCAGAGAGATGGAAGAGAGAGGATCAAATAAAGAAGAGGGTGTTCAGCTCACGGACTCTGGCCAGTCAACGCGAACACCAACGCCAGCGACAGAGTGAACTCAGGAAGAGGGAGGCCGAGCTGAAAGAGAGGGGAGGAGAGGTCAGGGGTGGAGGGGGAGGAGGGTACAGTGGAGCTCAGGAAGAAGAGAAACATACGAGGGGAGTTTGTGAAAAACAACGGAAAAGTTTGAAGTGTTTTTTTTTAACAGAAATAGTGGGGAAAGGGAAGCTGAGGTGGTTCAGGAAGGGAGAGAGGCAGGAGCAGTGTGAACACAATGCAATGTTACACCAAAAAAAAAAAAAAAAAGAGGAGGAGGAGGAGGGTGAAACTGCAGGGGGAGGCAAAAAAAAAGCATGAAAGACACGGAAAAGAAGGGGGAGGGACGAGTGGTCACTTGTGCATAAAGAAAGAGGAACAAGTTGAAGAAGAGGCTTAGGGTTAGGGAGGGGGAGGAAAGGGAGGTGTCAGGAGCAAAAATGGCTCATTATGCGCCACAGTTGCTCCCTTTTTTCTCCTGTAAGCACAGCTTTTCAGGCTTTTCCTCACATTTTCCTCAGTGCCTTGGATGCTTTTTATTTTTTTGTTAGATTTTCCTCACGTTCGATAATTTCCATTTGGGGTTTAGGAGGAAGCCCAGAGGAAAATTTTACTGCACAAAGTTTGCTCCTCTATAGATCAGCAGACAAAATTGTGATTCTGATTTTAGCTTTGATTTTGTCTCATATTTTTCTCTAAAATTCTCCAAGAGAAATAGGTGAGAAAAGAGGAGAACAATTAGCATCAGGGGTCATACTTGAGATTTAAAAAAGGCATTTTGACTGTGAGAGAATGCCAAGAGAGTGCAAAGCAGATTTTAAAGCAAAGGGTGGCTATTTTGAAGAATCTAAAATATAAATATGTTTTGACTTATTTCACACTTTTTTGTTTATTGATGCCTTCAGTGAAAATCAACAATGTAAATAGTCATGAAAAAAAAACATTGAATGACAAAGTGTATCCAAACTTTTGACTGGTAGTTGGGGTCACTAAAAAATGTCCTTACATTTCTCTGGATGAGCTTCATAAGGTAGTCACCTGAAATGGTTTTCACTCCATAGGTGTGGCTTGTCAAGGTTCATTTGTGGAATTTCTTGCCTTCTTAACCCTTTTAAAACCACAGGGATCACCGTTGACACCGCAGCGCATGTGTATTTCAAATTACTGTAACTCCTCGCTGCTTCGTGCAATTTTAATCATTCAAACTGCCCCTGAAAGCTGTGAAACGGAGCTTTGTGGTGCTATTACATGCATTACGGTAATGACTGAGTGCCGTGTGGGAGAGGGAGTAAATGAGGAAATGAGTATTATAGTGCTAAAAGGGTTAATGTAGTTGGGACCATCAGTTGTAAGATTTTCCTGTGGGAGATCATTAAAGTCAACAATCCTGCTCCATTGACAGATTTGCACAAACTGGTGTTTTATAAGGAGCTAAAACACACCTTAATCCCTCACATCTATCCACCCTATCCTATTATTTTATTTTGCTTTTGGGAAACAACTCGTGACCTTTACCAGCACTTTTTAAATATATGTTTTAATTCATATAAATTGCTTTTTTTGTTGTTTTTTGTTATCAATCTGCACAAAAGCAAAAAAAAAATTTAAAGCCTTTATTGCATCCTCTTTATCCTGTAAAATTTGGCTCATGCACTCTAAAAAATAAATGCCTGGGTACAACAAGCATATTAAATAGTATTTATATAAAAAGACAAATTCTAATGAAATCGTGTTGACTGACAAACTTTTCCTCTACGAGCAAACCGTCTAAAATTGTCCAGGCATGTTAAAACAGAGGAGGGGACTTTAAATCTTGAATTCAATGTGAAAAAAAATTAATGTTAAGTGCCAATTTCATTGCTACCTCAATTTGAATTTAGTTTTAAGTTGACTGAATGAAGAAATTTGAGGTTAAATTATAATATTAAGCCTTCAAAATAATGTTTTTAACTTGATCTAAATTGAAACTTCAATTACTAAATCCTGAAGGCTTAAAGGCACATATCAGTTATTTCTGTAAAAAGAAAAAAAAATGGTTGCACATTATTGTTATAATGCAAGAATTTACCAGATTTATCACCCATCTAGTTAATCTCCTAAAGAAAAGCTCTGTTGGAGTTTAAACAGGTTGTATCTGATATCACGTTGGGCTTATCTATTCTGCAGCTCAGTCTGTGTAATAATTCTGGGTTGTTTTTTTTAACCCTTACATGCATAAGTGGATCAAAAATGACCCGGTGAGGTTGTTTACTTGCAATGTCTTTGTAATAAAAGTTTCATTCTCCAGCTGTTCGTCAAAAAACATGTTTTGATATCATTCCATTTAAATTTCAAACCTTTCACCTTTAATACTTTTAAAGAAATTGTAATATTTGTATTACTACTCCAAGCTCTTTATCACTGAAAATATCATACCAGAGGTGATGAAGTGCACAAACTTGGAGGGATGGAGAACAGCAACAGCTGGAGAAAAAGAGTGGAAAAATGTCAACAAAATCAATGTTGACATTCTTCCATTGCTGTTCTGTGTAATACTCTTCTATTTCAATGATCAAAATGTTCAAACTCTGTTAGAAATTGAAAAAATATGTTTTTTCCAACATGAAATCATTCTTGTATGGACCAAAATATAATGCATAGAATAATACAAATCATTATTCTTAACCAAAATCACAAAAACGGCATAAAACCACACTGATTCTTATACAGGTCATTTTTGGGTGTTGGGTCCAGTCACTGGAGGACTTTTGTGAAAACCTTGAACATGCTTGAATTGCTCCTATTCTGGTCACGCAAACAGCAATGTGCCAACAAAGTAAATATTCAGTGGTTGCAGTTGAATAGTCCTTTTGCTCAGGCAGTTCCTGACGGAATGAAATGACTTAGAAATATCGAAGTGGAGCTGACTGAATTCTCCAAATTCGTTGCTTCATTTTTTTTTTTTTTTTAAAGTGTAGAACAGGGATGTCAAACATATGGTCCGTGCGACAACTTTGCAAAGTGTAAAGATTACAGTGATATTAACTGCAATTTTTCAGTAAAAGTAAATGGTATTTTAAATTTGTTCACTGTATGGCCACACCTTTTATATATTTATGTATAAATTAAAAAAAATTACAAGGCAGGGGGATAACTTACCCATCTTCCTGCACAGGTGGTCAGGATTATTCCACAGATAAGGAAATGAATGTAAATTCAAAATAATTTTGAGATACCTGTGACTGAGTGTTTTGTGTCTTTGTAGGTAAACTGTACTTTGTAATGTGTACATGATCATCTGAGGCATAATATTGTTGAAATTACACACATATATTATTTTATTAATTTCAGGTTGTTCACAACATTTTGTAAAAAATGTATTTCATTAAATGTGAACATTTTCAGAAAGTACTTTTTAAAACTCAAACAAAGGAGAGACTTAAGTTGTGGTTATAGGTTATTGTACTCTAATTTTACTGGTCTGGCCCACTTGACATCAAATTGGGCTGAATGTGGTCCCTGAACTAAAATGAGTTTGACACCCCTGATGTAGAACACTCTGCACCAACCTTCAGAAAAGCAGAGGCGATAATGTCACCACCCAGATCCCTCCGGCAGCAATATTCAGAGCCACACGTCATATGCCATTGTAAGACAACATAGCCGAGTGTACATGCAGCTGGAGCCTTGTTCTTTTCCACACCTTTCCTTAACCAGTGAAGACACATTTTTTGACTATTTTTGGACATTTTAGTGAGACTGACACTGAAAGCAAACACATCTTTACCACAGAAATCCAAGAGGTACTTTTAACTACCCTGTTTAATCATTCCTCCTGGCTGACATCCTTCATCTGAGGTTTCAAAGCTCTACGACTCACAAACTACTTCCTGCATTTTCAAAATACACACAGAAACATGGATTGTAGACTTTTGCAAAGACAGAAAAAATCCACAACAGTGTCAGAGAACAAAGGGAGAGAGCAGTCGAGTGAGTTGTGTACTGTAAATGTATTTCATCTTTATTTCATGTCTATCTCATGATCAAGTTACATAGACACCCTCCATCTTGTGTGGTTTTAGTGTGGTAGCTACACAGCCTAGTGCTGGTCAGCCGTGACTCCACACAGAGTTTAGACAGCTGCTTTCTCTCTCCACCATCAGACCTGTACAGTCAACAGCCAACCAGCAACATGGACCAAGAATATCAACAACCTCTGGTCTTCACCTGAACGATGCCTTCGCCTGCTGCAGGATATTTACTATCCTCCAATGAGCAAAAGCAGCCCACCCTTCCATTTACACCGATACTCAAAGATCATGTTCTGCTTAATCTGAGGTGAGATACAGTCTGATTTTTGGATAAAACGCACCGTTTAGTGTTCAACTTTTGGTACAGGAGGTTAGAGAACATAAAAACACACATTTCACTTCACGTTTAATACGCGTCAGTTCCCGCTTTGACACCCAGTTAACCTTCATTTAAAAACAAACAAGAACAAAATAAATCAACAGTGATGCCACACGTCAGCTCAGTGTGTGTAGTGTTTGTGTGTTTTAGTGTAAGTGTGTGCATGTGTGTGTTATGGTCTGATCAGTGCTTCAGCAGACACTCGATAAGGTGGTTAGTCATGTATGTTACTGGCTGCGTTGCAGGAGTGGAGGGGGTGAGGAGAGGTGAGGCCTGGGGAGGAAAAGGTGGGGAAGTGAGGCTGCGGCGTCTCTTCGTTCATTCACAAGATTTCTTCACATGATGCGGAGACCCTGGATAGAAGCTTCTAGACTCTGAGGAGGCAAACAAATGAAAGCGAGAGAGTAACAGCTGGAATATCTAGGAAAAATGTAAAGAAAAGTGTTAATGTGTTCCTTTTTACCTTGAAGTCCCAAATAGTCATCGCTCCATCGATGCCTGTGGTGCAGAACTTGCGACAATCCCTTTTGTCTCCCTCATAGATAGACACTTGGCTAAAAAACAGACATATATACATAGTTTTAAAAAGGGATAAAAAAGTGACAACACTGAAAACAAGAATTATAGAGAATAGAGGCTTTTATTTATCACTGTGTAAATCCAACAGAATCTGTGTGCAACTTCTAGCAATCAGCAGCAGTTTGATTTTCTTTTTCATTTTTAGATTTAATGCTTTTCATTTATTTATTTTGGATAGATGCTTTATTCATCTGTCAATTTGGGGAAATTCAAGGCATCCAGTCGCTCACACATCACATGAGATATTTAGATTTCTTCATAAACTTATTTTCATGTTTTTGCGTTGCATTTTAAGAATAAAGTTCATGAAAATTATAAAGGCTTTGGGAAACTAGCTTGTTTGGGTGGTGGTGACAATAAAAAGAATCCTGGAAATCACTGAGCATGACCAGGAAATATTTAAACACACCTTCATCAACTTGGCGTTACACACTACAGCTCCAGACTAAGTTTTTCACTGGCAGCTTGGACGCACCTCCCACCTTGTCACGGCATTCTAATGTCAGATTTGTCCCAGAATCAGATGTAACCGAGTGATGTTTTTTCTACACACGTTCTTTCAGCGCACGTAGAAGATGCTCCACATTTCATCAGAAGACCACATTTTTAAGCGTAAATACCGCAGTACACCGAAGTTATAAAAGTTCTACTTTCCACCACTGTGGTTAATGCAGTAGCTGCTTGTGCCAGGTAGAGCGACATCAATACAGCTTAATGATCATCACACACACGCACAATGGCAACACTGGAAATTATAACTGGCACACCCTCAAAAAAAGGTCGCAAATGCCACCATTTTGGTTGCGGTCTCGAGCCCTGTATACGGATTCAACAAGGCAAGGTTTCAGGTGAAAATTACAGAGCCATAGAGTTGCTGGCAGGTGGATTGTGTTACCTTTGGACAGAGTCAAGCAAGCTGTCTTTGTAAAACAGTCACTGGTCATTTTAGCTCCTCACACTGGGCTAAAATTTCACACTTGTGGCACTAATATAAGATCTGAGATGGATGGTCAACTACAGGCAGCAAAATGAGTCTTTTGCAAAATTTAGCAGCTTATGGATTACCTGTTTTTGTTCTAAATTTTAACGATGCGATATCTGGTTCTGAAATTGGTCCACAGCTCGGTTTTCTTAAGTCCTTAAATACAAACATGGGCATTACAACAGTACAAGAATAAAGGATGATGACCACACAGACAAACCGTGCAAATGTGAAAGACATACAGAGTGCCAGGAGTTTCACTTATAAACTGTGGACAGTTCCAGCACTGTAAGCCGAGTCTATTTTCTTCACTGCCCACAATGTTAACAGAAGCCTTCCAATATTCGCTGCTAGTATAAGCGCATCCATCCAAACATTGCTGACAGCGGGGGAGATAGTTGGCAGCTCATCTCTGACTACTGTCTCTAAAGTGACGTTACCCACCACAGCTGTGTTTTTTTCTAAATGCCTACATGTTTCATAGCTATAGCAGTGCAACCTCTGAACAAATAAACAGGTATAAAAATAATCATTAACACCTTCAAAATGGACGTCAGTCCCAGTCTGGAGCCCTGACTACATTTATCACGCATTTCTTGGCAAGAAACTGAGCAAGCTCATTTCCTATAATGTTTTTCAAAATGCCAAGCTAAACCTAAAGAAATTGTAAAAACCCCAAACTATCGTGAACCAAACTTTTGACCCATAACATGCAAACAATAAAACAAACACATCTGATGTTTAAGTGTAAGTGTATGTTTTATCTGGGGAAATCATTTATGCAAAACAAGGTGTTTCTTTTCCTCCACTATGTCTGACAGTAAGGCTGGATACATGCTACAGGCACGTCGTGATGCACTTCCAGACTTCTCTAGTATTCCAGTATTCTGATATAAGTTAGGTTTTGATGTGCCGCAATCATTACAGAATCAATTTTTACTAAAGAATAATAGTACATTAATACATCAGACATAGAGCAAGGGTGAGCTCCAAGTATCATCTACTCTGTCAACTAATTTGTTACCCAACATATTTAACACCTTCAAACACCCTCAGGTTCTATCAAGGTTAACTTAGTCCTGTCCAACACAAGAGCCCAGAAATAAATCCTAACTTTATTTTGTATTGAGGTATTTTAGAGGACTGTACAGTGTGTTAGTTTGTGCTAACCTGGAGAGTAATTGTAGTGTATTACACTAAAAGAGGTTTCAAATATTTAGTTCACCCTGATTAAAAACCAAACATGACAAATTCCTCTCTGGGTCATATAATTCAATACCACCACAAAATACAGACTCTCAAATGACTTGCCTCATTCCTGATGTTATTCATCCTTACTTGTAAGAATTTTATTTTTCTACTTAGCTGTGTACAACCAGCAGACAGTGACACCGTAAATGTTCACGTTTACAGAAAACTGCAAGGAACCCCGTTACGTTTATGCCTACACTACAGGCCAAAATTAGGAAGCAAATTCACGTTTCTGTTCACTATGCCCTTCTTAGAAACCAGTATGAATTCTGTGGATTTTGGGATGTATTTACTGCATGATCAGACTTTGCTTTCATTGATACGCACCATTTTCTTCAGTTTACCTTTAGGTATACATTGATGTGAACAGACAACTGCTGAATAAATGTTAACAAAAGAAAAGAATGGATTAGTTTTAGGGTTGAGGAGGTTTACAAGAGTCACAACCTCTGTGGAAACGTAAAAAACAAATTATAGTTTGCATTATTCACTTTAGCTCTTTGGCTTTTGAGAATTTGCATACAAAAATCCTAATAAATATCAACTGTGTCCATATCTCAGACAAACTACCACAGAAATGACTAGAAACAGCTGAGTAAAGAAACAAGAGTACAGAGACAAATACCTGAAAGCAATAGTAAAAAATGCATCCTGATGAGGGAGTCTTTATATAATAATCATGTTTATTTTGTTGCAAAGTATTCCAATGAAACTATGATTTTTTTTTGAACAACTCTGATCTTACTTCCAAACGCATGTAAGCAAATAAGAACTAAAACTGCCATAACTATTACAAAACCTAACCAACTGTTTATTTTGTTAAAACTGAAACTGATCCAAAAAATAATTGTTTAATAATATTTCCTCGGTGTAAATGACTGTATTTGGTAAGTGTGCCATCGACATTTGACCTACGTGATGCTGTTCTGGTGCAGTGTGTCCAGGGCAGTGTTGCGGTCTTCAGTGGTGGCTCTCTTGTCCATGTTCCTGAAGCGCTCCATGGCAGAGATGTTCCTCTGGATACTCTGCTTGGGGAGGTCAAGCTTTGACACAAATGTCAGCATTCCACCATCGTCACAACGGAACAGCATGGGGCAACAGTCGTGGCCCTGAAGACAGACGTTAGACTTAAAATGGCTTTCCTTACTGTCAATCTGTGCACAGAAACATGTGAAAGTGTGTTTGTTGTATTCTTACCGCAGCTACTAGACTGTTCTCTGAGACAAAAATGACACTGAGGAGAGGAAGGAACTCCGTCTTCAGCTGTGAAGGACTAAACACACAAACACGCAAAGATTTAACTGCAATACTAACAGTCAGCTCAGATTCATGCACTTGAAATCAAATAAGAAGCATGCTACTTCTACATTCATCTCATCATAGAAATGATCATAGGTTTGAGACCAACAGAAACTGCACTGCATGTCTGAACTTGGTGATATTTTTCCTTTCAAGTCATGTCACTTGCAATTTGTTGACGTCATTATGTTTGTCTAGATTCAGATACGGTTCATCTGGTGTTTACCTTCTTCAATTTACTGCTACCCATAGTAGATTATCAGATCTCAGGTCATGTAATCTACACAGTAGCTAAAAATATATATAGAAATGTATTCTCATGTAGTTGAATAAAAATGCCACATTAAATTTTTTTTTTGAAAAACAATATATTCATTTCAATAGTTTTTGTGGGGCTGCACAGTGGTGTAGTGGTTAGCACTGTTGCCTTGCAGCTAGAAGATCCCTGGTTCGCGTCCCGGCTTTCCCGGGATCTTTCTGCATGGAGTTTGCATGTTCTCCCTGTGCATGCGTGGGTTTTCTCCAGGTACTCCGGCTTCCTCCCACAGTCCAAAAATATGCTGAGGTTAATTGATCATTCTAAATTGTCCGTAGGTGTGAATGTGAGAGTGATTGTTTGTCTCTGTATGTAGCCCTGTGACAGACTGGTGACCTGTCTAGGGTGTCCCCTGCCTTCACCTGAGTCAGCTGGGATAGACTCCAGCCCCCCCATGACCCTAGTGAGGATTAAGTGGTGTATAGATAATGGATGGATGGATGGATGGATATTTTTTGTATGCAGGTACACATATGCATTGCAATAGACATTACAAGACATACTCAGTTATGCAACTATTTTTAACCATAAAATTCCACATGCATACTACAAACACCTTGTCAGACATGAAATTTCTGTTCATTACTTTATACAGAACAGTAGATAATTTGGTCATTTCTCTCCATCTGGCAATTCTATGAGGTTTACATCACAAATGTTTGTTACACTTCACTGTCGTCCGTTAAATTTATGGACTTCACAAAAGCAATAAATGGTCCCCACGCTTTTTCAAACAAATCCTACAAAGAGGGAGCTCTCTGTACAAATGCCACTCTCTAGAGATAAAAGGTTATTAACATTTGCCTCCCCCACTGTACTGAACTTGGTATGCAAGTTTTTTTTTCCAAAAGAGTGCAAGTAATCTTAAAAGATGCAGGAGGCTTGAATCTATTATACGCTCACTCTTGGTGGACTTATGTTGCTTTGGAGACAGTCCCAAAATAAAGTGAGCAGGGTTCATTGAGATGGATTTAGAAATAATATTTTCTATTGTTTAACCTCCCCCTAGAATTCTTTAACCTTATGGCAATCCCACATACAATGAAGCAACGTTCCCTTTGCCTCATTACATTTTACACACAAAACTGGAATGTTGCTATTGTATCAATAATTTATTTACTGTAAAATCACTTGAGGTGCCTTTTGTTCTACTGTCATTGTTTTAGCAGCTTCTCATGGATTGCAGTGGACAGACAAAGCTCCAGCCATACTAAGTGTACTGGCAATTAAACTAAGCACATAATCAGGTGGGCAAACTATATGTCTTGTTGCATCCCTGCGGTACAATTCCTGATTTCTTTTTTTGTGAACCTGCAAAATATCTGAAATAAATAAACACTTCAAATAATTTAGATAACACACTCGAAAACAACTGTTAGTAAAACCCCTGTATGTGTAGAAATAAACATACCTGGCAGTCTTGGAGCTGTCCACGACAGTGACAGTGCTGTCATGGCTGACCCAGGCCAAACGGTTACCAGAAGCCGAAAAAGAGACAGAATGCACCCAACCCCCTCCACCTAAGACACAAAAAAGCACATCTGGTTCAGTTCAAAGGGTGACTGTAAAGATATACGAAAGAAGATCACATATGAAAGCACAAATGCAGACCTGCTCCTCCAAATTCCGCTAACACAGCCCCAAACGGCATCTTGCTGCCCCAGGGTGTGGGGCCTGGTTTCTCTTCAACCTCCTTAATGTAGGCTGAGAACACCCTGGAGAACGAGAAAAAAAACAAAAAACAGAACGTCAAACTGGGAAAGAGGATGGCCAATTTTCTGTCATTTAATCCTCATGTCTTGCCTGATCAGAAATTTTTGAAGGTTGTCCATAGGGCTGAAACGATTCCTCGAGTTATTCCATAACTAAAATCCCTTGAGGCAAAATTCTCTGAATCGAGGCTTCGTTTAAACAACTACTTGCTAGACCCCAGGTCACGAAATGGCGGACCACGGTCCGAGGCCGGACCCAGACTTCATTCGATACAAACCGGGTCCTTAAATTTGACGGGACGCTTCTATTTTTAACCAGCGCAGCTTTTCTATTGTTTACAGCAGGAGAACCAACCAAGCCGTGGTCGAAACGGTCATCTAAACTAGCCGTCGGTGAACTAAAACAAGGACAGATTCAGCTGCTGCACAGCTTATTTCTCAATACTTTGAGAAATACAGAAATTTTGTGGCCGAGCTGCTATGTTTATCTGACGCACCTGCCGGACTGTCAAGCTGTGTGCTCCACAACGTGACCACGTAGTGACCTGCTGAAGCTCAAGTGCTGTCACGTGACAATGTTGTGGTCCACTAGTGACCGCTCACCATGCGTGCGATTTTCAGATGTGGCACGTTTACATGGAGGAAAAATGCATCTACTGGACACGTACCTTCACTGCATGTTTTCAGTATCCAGGCACCGTGCCGGAATTCCTGCGTGCGATGCCAGCGTTTGGCTCAGGAAAAAAAAAAAGACAGGACTACATTGCCAATCGAGTTCATCTACCGGTGGAATGAGGAGAACGCAGCTTTTGCTCTCAACCAAACTAATATCACAAGCCGATGGGAAGTAGAATGGGCACGGGTCTTAGAAAGACGTTGAGATCCAGCTGCATTTGAGTCCATCTCGCGCGCAGAGAGCGCAGTGTTCCGCCAAGGCTTCTCAGTCGTCGTATAATTTCCGACTGACAAGTCCGCAGCGTTCGATTTGTAGTAGGATCACAATCATGTGATCGTCAGCAGAAAGCTGACATAGTGTTCACTTGGTGTCATGGTTACAGTGACACTGTGCACTGTGAGTTTTAGTTGAATACTCCTTTACTATACTATATATGTAAAATACTCTTGTACTATACTATAAATGTACAATACCCCTGTACTATACATGTACAATATCCCTGTACTATACTATATATGTAAGATGCCTCTGTACTAATCTATATATGTGTCCAGGACAGTTATTTCTGTTGCACAGCGCGCTCACTTCCACTTTTGATGCTGTAACATGCATGTCTAGTGTGGAATCTGATTATTCAATTAGGCGCCAGAATAATCGATAGAATACTCAATTACTAAAATAACTGACAGCTGCAGCCCTAGTTGTCCATTAGTGTTACCTGCACTTGAAGTCACAGGATCCAGCAGCCAGCAGGACATTGTTGGGATGCCAGTCCAGACTCAGGATGGTGGAGCGGATCGGCTTCTTGATGTGCTTGCTCACCCACCTAAAACATACAGAGAAACACGCCATTTTTTATGCAGAAGACAAAAACCTAAACACTTGCATCGAACTACAACACAAACTGTGTATATATATCTATGTAAATACTGCACGTAAAGAAAGACAGCATACTTTAAAATGCAAAAATAATTGTGTTAAATTTATCCAAATCTCAAGAACCAAAAATCAGGCATGCGCACATGCACGCACGCACACACACACACACACACACACAAATTCCTTGTATGTTGTGTACATACTTGGTCATTAAAACCGATTCTGATTTCAACTACATTTACAAAGTGTCACTGTAACTTTTCAAAAGACAGTAATTTTTGGAGATTTCCAGTTTCAAGTTTGCATTTATTTTCTGTCGTTATTTCATCCATCCATCCATTATCTATACACCGCTTATTCCTCATTAGGGTCGCGGGGGGGGGGCTGGAGTCTATCCCAGCTGACTCAGGTGAAGGCAGGGGACACCCTAGACAGGTCACCAGTCTGTCACAGGGCTACATACAGAGACAAACAATCACTCTCACATTCACACCTACAGGCAATTTAGAATAATCAATTAACCTCAGCATATTTTTGGACTGTGGGAGGAAGCCGGAGTACCCGGAGAAAACCCACGCATGCACAGGGAGAACATGCAAACTCCATGCAGAAAGATCCCGGGAAAGCCGGGACGCGAACCAGGGACCTTCTTGCTGCAAGGCGAAAGTGCTAATCACTACGCCACTGTGCAGCCCCTCGTTATTTCATAAATATCTGAATTCATACAGTCCTTAAAACTAACTAAAAACACAAAAAAATTAAATGTTAAGAAAAGTAACTCTGAAAATGTACAACTTCAAAATTGATGTTTGGTTTACAAATGTAATGCTGTTTTATAACATTCATTTGATGGAGAATGAAACAAGTCACACTGCCACAGTTTAGTTCAGGGTCATTGGATTGTGGGTCAGATAAGGCTGCAGAAGGATATGGCAACATTGCTAGAGAGGAAACGGTATGGTCTAAAAACACAACTATTCTGCATGGTCTGAGAGACTTGCAAAGGAATTGTGCCTTTTAATTCAATTCAATTTTATTTATATAGCGCCAATTACAGTCAAATTGTCTCAAGACGCTTTACAGAATCCATATGCCTGAACCCCAGAGCAGCCCTAAGGAGACAGTGGCAAGGAAAACACCCTTTTAACAGGGAAAAAAACCTCGAGTAGAACCTGGATCTAATGTGGGGGAACCATCTGCTGCTGGCCGGGTGGGTTGAGAGGGACAGAAGAGGAAGAGAGGTAGAGATAGAGGTAGAGGGGAACAGGTTTTAAGTTTTATTTATTTTATATTTGTTGGCAATATTTGTTAAAGTGCTTTGTATGGACGGTTTTTGCGTATTGGACCCATCTAACGACAGAAAACCACCTTTTATTTGGAATCTGTCTAATTAGAGACACTTTCACAAACTTTGTGTATTTGAAATGTTTCTATGTCCTTTATTTTCATAGTTTTCAAGATGTCTAACTGAGGAAAAAATAAATGGTAAAAGACACCTGTATGATGCTTCACTATATCAGACCAGAGTAGATACAGTCATGATTGCAGTAACAGTCTCACCAGTCATTTTCAGACTCAAAGTAGCAGACAGAGATGAGTCGAGCACCACTGCCGACTGCAAACTTGTTCTCCAGTGGAGACCACTTGACGAAGGTGGCTGCTCGGTTGATCCTGAGAATGACCAGAGTGGGCTTCCATACGTCTTCCTTCTGGGACCACACATAAGCATTACGGTCTGCTCCACATGTCACTATACGGTCACTTTTGGGAGCCCAGTCAATACCTAGAACACAACCAAGAAACAAAGACAAAACAGAAAAAGGCTAGGTAACCAATAATATTACTACAATTCTATAATTTCACTTAGTGGACATTTTTATCCAAAGCAACACACATCTGAAAGTAGATATAACACAAACAAGGATTTGGTCAGGAGAATATAACCTGGATAAGAGCCACAAAACAATAAAGTGCCATAAAACAATTTCTAACAATCATGGAGATTTAAAATAGTTTGTATACAAATAAATCATGTAGGGTCATACATGAGCTCATCAACAGTAGCTGTTTCACAAACATCTCTTTCGTTTGTCACATAGGCATAAGAATACAGACATGGCTTGAGACGTCACATTATCACATTAGAAAACCAAATTAATCAAAAAATATCTCCAAAACTGTCTGACTGAATACCTGTTATGTGTCCATTGTGCTCCTTCAGCTCATGGGTCTTAACCCACTGGTTACCACTCTTCTTGTAGATATGAACTTCATGGTTATTAGGACTGATGGCAATTTCTGAAGGGAAAAAAAGTCACAAAAAAATTCCAACAGGTTATAGTGTGATGGACGTCCAGATAACAGACAAGCTAGACCAGTTCCAGGGAGGAGCCACAAACTGAGTTGGGTGACTCAAAATAAATGTTAAGCAATGTGGCAAACTAAAGCTGCAAGTCTTAATTTGTTTAGCTACAATTCTTCAGTCAAATAGATAGATAGACAGATAGATAGATAGATAGATAGTTAATTCATTCATCCATCAACTTGGGGAAATTCAAGGTATCCACAGAGACAAACATTTACATCTGCACTGTATTTTACAATGCTAGTTAACCGGACACACACGTATATAAGCAGGCATCTCTACTTATTTGAACAATACTAATTCCGCAGTTCTTATTTGATTTATATTTTTCTCTCTACTTGCACACCATCTACACAGTCTTTTAGCTTTAGTATACATTCTGTACATAATTATGCCTTTATACTTTCTGATATTTCTATATCCGCTGTGTGTATACTCTTATCTCTGTATATTCTGTATATTTAATATGCTGTTGGTTTCTTGAGTTTCCTTCAGGATCAATAAATTACCTACCAACCTGTCCAGTAGCTCACACGTCAGACAGATACAGGAATAATGCACCTGCACATTGTTTAACTGTATGTAGTGTAAAAGTCAGTGTCGCTATCCGAGAAAATATTTGATCCTTACGTGTCCTGTCGCGGTTCCACGCGTGGCAGGTGATGGGTTCCAAAAGAAATTGATGAAGGGACATCTTGTCTGGGTGTGGTCCTTAAGTGGAACTCTGCGAAGTTACACAGCAAAACTTAGTTTAGCAACTAGGCACAAACAAACCCCGAGCTAACGGCCGGGCTGATCTTCGCTTCTGTCGGCTTTCAAACTCCACATATATTGACAGGAAGTCTTTCCGTTGACTTGTAAAACGAAACAACCGGTTAAGTGTTAACTTCTCTGCAACGACACCAGGGTTGTGTTTGTTAGCCGTTAGCTTGGTTTCATCAGCTAAACCCTTATCAGCACCGAAGGGCTGCTTGTGTTCAGGTAGCCACTGTTTGCTAAAATAATATTGCCATGGTAACGTTAGTCAGGTAACTTCCACCAAAGTCTCGGTTATTTTTTAACTACAAATTCCAAATTAAACACTTTAATAGTTGACCTGGTCAGCAAGCTGCTGTAATATTACCGTGGCAGGGTTAGTAGCTTCACTCGGTAAATCGTTACCGCTAGCAAAACATTAATAGCAAGTTAACCGATTAGCTAGCTCATAGTTCGCCGGTGTTGCACGGGCCTGACAGCAAGATTGATCCATTCCAGGGAAAAATGAGGCGCTAACCACACATTCACCAGGAGGCCTCCTTAATCTGAATCGGGCTCCGTGTAAGGTGCGCCTACTCCCGACGAAAGCGACTCCATTAGCCGTACATTCCGCTAGCCTGCATGCTAGCTTACCTCGTCGGTCCGATTCTCCCGAGTATGCACTCTTGTTAGCCGGCGAGCTAAGTAACGCTAGTGGGGAAATGTTAGATCAGGAGTGGACCCGAATTCGCGGACTCTGGTCAGTCGACACGAATTCGTCCAGGAATGTTGAGGGAATGTCAAGACGGCCAGCAGGATACGACCGGGAGCATCCGGCAGCTAAACCCGTGGATGTCTGGCTGACAGCTAGCTTAGCATTATCACGCTAGCTGTTACATTCAACTGAAACAACGTCGTTCACGTCGATGTCTCCAACACAAACCGCGGCCGGGATGAAAGAGCTCCTCTGGTGGTTCATTAGAAACATCCAGAATGGCTAAACCAGTCACAGAAACGCCACAGGGTCTGCATATTAAAGGACTTCTTCTAGAGCTGAATTATCAGTCGGGCAGAAGGGCTTCAGAACATCAGATTCACAGTGTAGAAATTAGTTTTACATAATGTGATTAACCCTGATTTTGTTTGAGAAATGTGAGAAAATGAAAGCCAGTCATGATAATGACCTACATGTGTATGAGTATCTGTCATAATCTAGTTTTAAGGTGATATTGTGCCTACAAGATGCATATTAATAGCACGCATACTTTGCACAGTCCAATATGTTATAGTGCAGTTTAATACAGGATCTATAAAGGATAAGAAGAAAATTAGATTACAAGGGACTCTCAAGCAGGTTAACCCTCATCAGTACACCTGGGGTCCATGCGGACACCAGGTGTATATTGTCATATGTTTTTATTTTTATTTTAAATTTTTTTTTTTTATTAAGTTGGATTTTTCAGTCCGTTTAGGTAGTTGTCACCCACATAGTTGCCATCACATAAACCAAAGCTCATTTGATTCCAACCAGGTTTGTGGTGTATAGATAGAAAAATCATTTAGGGTCCATGGGAACCCCAGCCAGACCCCAGCCAGATTGTGCATCTTTTATTTATGTATGTTTGTGTTATGTTGCTCTTGTGATGACTACTTAAGTTGCATTGTGTTTCATTTCAATTCAGGAGTTCTTGCACTAATAGCAGGGGTGGACTGGCCATCTGGCATACCGGGCACTGTCCCGGTGGGCCGGTGTCTAGTGGGGGCTGGTCAACAGGTTCCCTCGGACCTGTCATCAGTAAATTGTAACGGGTTTTTTAAATTTCACCGGTCGCTTCCATTATTCCGTTGTTCCAGTTTAAGTGATGATCAGGTTAACTGGGGATAGTTGTCGTCTCCAGATGTTTTGTCCGCAGATTCGTCACGATCAGACCTGGATTTACGTGAAATAAAGATACCAGATAAAGAAGAGCTCGCTGAAAAACGCCGGCTTTACTACTTAATAAAGTCTATATCCATGTAAATATCATCTCCAGACAGTAAAAAGAAATGTGCGGGCCGAAATAAAAAAAAAAAAACAAAAACACGTATTTTTCAAGTACGATGAGAGGATTCGAAACCACGTAACCCAGCGATAAAATTAGGAAACCACCGTTTTACTCAATGTGCTACCAATCAGCTCGACAAGCATTTCGCTTCATCCACATAGATCTTTGTCATCCTGTCAGGTATTTAACACCTGGTGATTGTTCAGGAATCACGCCCATGTCAACTGGGGATAGTCACAACTTAACACAGGCTTCCTGGTTAAGAACGAGTCAGACAACTATTTATTGTCTCACCAAGAAAACCCACAACATAGAAGCACGTCCACTGCTGTGTTGTGTGTTAGTTTGTGTGTTCAGTGGAACAGATCCAGAGCAGAACTTCAGGTTTAACTCGGGTTTGTTCTCAGAAACACTCAGACCCTCAGCAGCCTCCCATCAGAACAACACGCAGCAGAACATCAGCTTGATTTGCTCAAATGCATCGGAACAAACTGAGACCACGTTGTTTAAACTAGCCACTCAGAAAATAATAAAACACGTTCAGTCATCCACGTCCTAACCGTCTTTCAGATCATATTAACCACTGACAAACATTTTTTTTTAAAAGGAAGTAAAGGGATTCAATCTGGTCAAAGAAAACAATGGTTTATTCGCTCTACACAGTGAGCCATGAGCACTTATTGGATGTATTGAAGTAGACTACAGTCACATTTGAATGTTACAGCTATAGATATTCCTGCTGAACACTGAAGATAATGTGCTGCCATATTTGTATATTTAGCCTATATGTACTCTAAGGTGGATTAGGAACATGTCATTAAGTCAAATACTGTCAAACACCACAGTTCACTCTAGTCTTTCTCTGCGACATCATTAAAAGTATCTTCTGCCATTTCTAAACCAGCCAGGGTGTTTGGGAAGACACAAATCACACAAATATATTGTTTGTTTTGACCAGATCGAATCTATCTATCTGTCTGTCTGTCTGTCTGTCTGTCTGTCTGTCTGTCATTGTGTATGCATTTTAGTTGTCTGAGAACGTAATTTTGTGGAGACAGGGTTGTGCACAAAGTACACTGCACTTTAGTTTCACAGTTTCCTTACTCCAAAGTATTTCTTATTTTATCTGTTTTTAAGGAATGTCATATCTTGTTGTTATTGGTTTGTTGTACTGGTTTCAGTTGCTGCCCGCATAAAATTCAGAACTCTGACACTTGCATCCAAAACTACAATGAAAACACTTGCTTTCTACCTGAACTCTCTCATTCAGGTCTATTCAATTCAATTCAATTCAATTCAATTCAATTTTATTTATATAGCACCAATTATAGTCAAATTGTCTCAAGACACTTTACAGAACCCATATGCCTGAACCCCAGAGCAGCCCTAAGGAGACAGTGGCAAGGAAAACACCCTTTTAACAGGGAAAAAAACCTCGGGGAACCATCTGCTGATGGCCGGGTGGGTTGAGAGGGACAGAAGAGGTAGAGAGGTAGAGATAGAGGGTTAGAGGTAGAGATAGAGGGATATAGATAGAGGAATAGAGATAGAGGTAGAGAGGTAGAGGGTTAGAGGTAGAGATAGAGGTAGAGAGGTGGGGGGGACACAAGGACCATAAAACACACAGTTTAATACATGCATGAAAAGACAGATGATACATGCAAAGTACAATTAACATGGAAACTGATTATAGATTACTGCTATGGTGTATGGCTCTGACATTAAATATACTACATATATAGCTGGTGGTAAATTCAAAAATATGTAGATGAGCAAATCAAGTATAGTGAGGGTGATGCAGAGTAGATTGATGGAAATGGGCAGCTGGAAGCAGTGGACTGGAGGAAGGTCAGCAGCAGCATCCCACAGATGGAGATTAGGCCAGTTGGTGGGAGAACCACCACAGATCTGAAGCATCCAGCTCTGGGATCAGGGACACTCGGAGAAAGGACACAGGGAGAAACAGAGTGAGTGTAATGCAATAATGGTATATATAGTAAATACATAGGTAGTTAGAGAAGGGCTCAGTGCATCCAGAGAGGTTCCCCAGCAGCCTAGGCCTATAGCAGCATAACTAGGGGCAAACTAAAGGGACGTCCAAGAGGAAGACTCCAGCTGACCCCCTCAGGGTCACCCAGTCAGTCCTAACTATAAGATTTGTCAAAAAAGAAGGTTTTAAGCCTGGTCTTAAAAATAGAGAGGGTGTCCGCCTCCTGAACCCAAACTGGGAGTTGGTTCCACAGGAGAGGAGCTGATAACCGAAGGCTCTGCCTCACATTCTACTTTTAGAGATTCTAGGAACAACAAGCAATAGCAGATCTGGATGAGCTGTGAGGTCCAGGTGGCCAAGAACAGATAGTGCTCAAGCAGGTGGCAGTCCAGACTAGGAGAGACAGAGACATGAGTTACTGAGATACTGAAAGCTACAATGGCTGGACAGAATAAGTCAAGGACTGATTAGTCCATTCAACGATCCAGCAGTGAGAGGCGTCAGGTTATATTGCAGCGGAGAGGAATGCTGATTGGCTTGGTCCACCTGCTCGCGCTTCTGCTGATTACTGATTGCAGATCGGAATCACCTGCCGCCACAGCCTCCATACCAAGCACATCTAAAAAGGAAACAGAAAGAGGGAGAAGGAGGAGCCCTATCCAGAGCCTGCAGAGGCAGGCCTGACAATCCATCCATCCATTATCTATACACCGCTTAATCCTCACTAGGGTCATGGGGGGGCTGGAGCCTATCCCAGCTGACTCGGGCGAAGGCAGGGGACACCCTGGACAGGTCACCAGTCTGTCACAGGGCTACATATATAGACAAACAATCACTCACACATTCACACCTACGGGCAATTTAGAGTAATCAATTAACCTCAGCATATTTTTGGACTGTGGGAGGAAGCCGGAGTACCCGGAGAAAACCCACGCATGCACAGGGAGAACATGCAAACTCCATGCAGAAAGATCCCGGGAAAGCCGGGACGCGAACCAGGGACCTTCTTGCTGCAAGGCGAAAGTGCTAACCACTACACCACTGTGCAGCCCTAGGCCTGACAAAACATGCTTAAAACATTGCAACTTACATCGGAATTTTTTAGAAAAGCAGCCGCAAATTCAGGCATTGTAGGCCACAACGATCTCGAAAAAGACTGCGAAATCCTGGAGGGACTGCCTTATTGACGATTAAGCATATAGATATATGCATATATAGATAATGGATGGATGAATGAAAAAGAAAAACACTCAGAGCTTTTCCTTTCACTAATGAAGACTATGAGATGCTGTGGAAAAAGGTAAAAAAAAAAGTTCACTATTGTTTAACCTTTCTACATGAAAGTCCAAAATTTGAAGTTTTAGTTGACCTTGTTTTCCCACCATTACACAACACTGCCAGTCTGCTCAGTCATCTATATACTTTGTGTGGATTAAGCCTGCATGTGAGCCTGTAATGCGTGTAGTAAACGTGCACTCGCTGATCACACCAGAGGATTAGAAGTGTAGGTTTATTTTAGATCTTTGAGATGCCTCAAGAGCCTTCCTCTGCCTCCTCTGAAGCATGCCACGCCACCTCCCTCCCCCTGCTCAGGTATAAAACACCGTCAGGATGTTTGCTGTTCCAGGGTAGAGGATCACGAGTGGATCTGCTTACCCCTGCATGGCTGAAGATGCACCAGAGTATCTTGCTTTCCTCTGTAAATCGGTTTCCTCCTTAGTGCCCTCTTCTTTTTTCTTCCACCGTTTTAACCGCAAAAGCGAACTTTTCTCCTACTTGATCCTCTGTGTGGCCAAAATGCCGTTTATACCACCAGTGTCGATTGCGCGCTCTGTGTCAGGACTGACGGGGAAGGAGAGGTCTATCAGTAGCACTGTGTCTGCAACTACTGTGAGGAAAACTAAAGTTCCAGGAGAAGACAAAGGCAGCTCAGTGAAGGAGCGACTGACTTTAAACCTGAAGCAGCTAGGGAAGAAGAGTCAACCCAGGAGTCATCTACCTACGGATAAAGAACAGTCAGGAGCAGAGCTGCATACAAAGAGAAGGGACCACTTGTTGCCCTCATCAGAAACCGACAGCTTCCCTGCCTCCAGTTCAGGGGAATCTCTGTGTAAGACGCAGCAGCACAAACATGTGAGCTCTGTCAAGACCGAACAAGAGCTGAGGATGAGGAGCACGGATCGAGAGGAGGTCCGTTTCAACCTGACCCTCACACCTGAGGCCGTGGTGTTGCTGCAGCGAAGGAACACCGAGAGGTATCAACGCTCAGCCGCCAGAAATGCAGGAAGTGGAGGCAGTGCTACCGGAAGTGCAACAGATTCCCGACGCAGGAGGGAGAACATCTCGAAGAGGCATCAACCAGCAACACCAAGAAATGGCCCGATAAATAACAGAATGGCTGCTAAAAACATTGCTGATGCTGAACTCGGAGACATCGGCTCAATTTTGAATATCTCATTGTTAAACGAGCAACATAAGTATGATGATGTGGAATATGAGGAAGAGGACTACACTGTAGATGAACGTGTGGTGCTGAAATGTACAGAGTGGCTCCATGGGCTTGAAAACACTCCAGTAACAATCAAGAAGAGCCTGAATAAGAGTGCAGGCAGTGTGAAAAGTTTCTGAAGGTGAATGTAAACGGGTGGTATTGCAGTGTCTCTGTGTTGTGTTGTTGTGCTATGCATCCACTGTCTGTTTCTAGGGACAAGATAACTGTCCATTTTCTTGTTCTCGATAAACATCCGCCGTGACACTTGCAAGATGTTATTTGCAGCAAATTTGACTTTTTCCATTTCAAAGTCATAAGATGCTTAATGCACTGGTGTGTGTGGTATGAAGAACCACTGTATCCAAACAAAACAAAACAAATTGAAGCTATTCCTCTCAAGAACTAACTAAATATTAAATGATATTTGAGCAGTGAAAATGTACCTCCTTTAGTAGGCTAGAGCCTTGACTGTGATGGATTAGATACATTTATTATTACAGTAGCCATAAAAGAGCTGCCTTATACTCAATAATATATGAATTAGACTTGAAAATATGTAAATCTTTTTCCACTTCTGGTGAGCGATTGTGTGGTCTACTGAGATACAAACTTGTCCCTGTACTGTACAGTGAAAAATCCAACATGGGTCAGAGGTCTGGCTTTTCCCTTGAAATCAAAATCATGTCCCTATAAATACTTTCTGTGTCCTCTTATGATATTGTTTGACCCAAATATTAACAGCTTACTATGAGGTTGTTCCATGTTTTAAACACTTGCTTCAAATGACATACCACTCGGAAAATCATTTTAATCACTTGTCCCGAAACCGTTTCAAGGTGTCTGCATTGGATAGTAGTTACTGCAGCCTCACAGTTTTGATGCCATTACTGACCTTAACCAGAGAACCTTCAGAGAAATGACAATTTATGACTGTGGTACAGTAGATGTGAAATTGTTACACCTCAATATGCTCTACAGCCTCCTAGAGGTAAGGAAACTTAATGAAATACTTTTGTGTACAGCACTGTAAAAGCACAGGGTGAGTGATGAATTGCATGTAATTTTTGTTTTTTAATTTTTAACATCGATATGTGATTTTCTAACGAGGCTGAAGTGTGTAACAATCTCTAAAGCACATGGAAAGACAAACATACACTCACTAAGTTGGAAATGGAGAGTCTCAGGCATGGAGCAGCACAACTTAGTGAAAATGTTTGTAAAAATTATACACGATTTAGAGTATTTACATCTCGTGATGTGGTGCAGTTGTAAAAATCACAAAAGGTTTAAAAGCAGGTTTTTTTTGTTAATCACATTCATTCAACAAAGAGCTGGTACAAGAGTGCAGTAAGTCTGATAACATCAGAGTAGAATTTTCCAAAAATAATCCAAGTTGAATGCTTTTCTGTCTGTGTTTTACAGCATACAACTAATTAGTTTACATCCATACACTATTGTTCAAAAAACGGGGTCATTTAGAAATGTCTTTATTTTTGAAACAAAAGCAATTTTTTCAGTGAAGATAACATTATTAAATGAATCAGAAATACAGTCTAGACATTGTTAATGTGGTAAATGACTATTGTAGCTGGAAACAGCTGATTTTTAATGGAATATCTCCATAGAGGTACAGAGGAACATTTCCAGCAACCATCACTCCTGTGTTCTAATGCTACATTGTGTTAGCTAATGGTGTTGAAAGGCTCATTGATGATTAGAAAACCCTTGTGCAGTTATGTTTGAAAATGAATTAAAGTGTGAGTTTTCATGAAAAACACAAAATTGTCTGGGTGACCCACAACAGTAGTGTACTTCATTTTGATGAGCTATCAGCAGCATTCTTGTAAAACATGCACTAAGTTTAAACAAAAAAGATACATTGCACATTAATTTAAAGAAGTGCTTTCACTATTTCTTTACAGCATTAATAAAAAGAGGAGTAGCTTAATGCACCGACTTTGTGACTTTTCACCTGGGAAATGGGAAAATATACACCGCGTTCCAAATTATTATGCAAATTGTATTTAAGTGTCATAAAGATTACATTTTTTGTTTTTCAATTAAACTCATGGATGGTATTGTGTCTCATGGCTCTTTGGATCACTGAAATCAATCTCAGACACCTGTGATAATTAGTTGGCCAGGTGACCCCAATTAAAGGAAAAACTACTGAAGAAGGATGTTCCACACTATTAAGCAGACCACCATTTTCAAGCAATATGGGGAAAGAAATTGATCTCTCTGCTGCTGAAAAGCGTGAAATAGTTGAATGCCTTGGACAAGGTATGAAAACCTTAGATATTTCACGAAAACTTAAGTGTGATCATCATACTATTAAGAGAGTTGTGGCTGATTCAGAGCACACACAGGTTCGTGCAGATAAAGGCACAATGAGGAAGGTTTCTGCCAGACAAATACATTGGATTAAGAGAGCAGCTGCTAAAATGCCATTACAAAGCAGCAAACAGGTATTTGAAGCTGCTGGTGCCTCTGGAGTCCCACGAACATCAAGGTGTAGGATCCTCCAGAGGCTTGCGGTTTTGCATAAACCTTCTATTCGTCCGCCCCTAACCAATGCTCACAAGCAGAAACGGCTGCAGTGGGCCCAGAAATACATGTTAAAATGTAACTTAACCTGTTAAAATGTGCTTGATTGAAATAGCTTTTGATTTTAGTAAATATGACCTCCTAATGCTGCAAATTCAACAAATGACTATTTTCAGTTCTTTACAACCTAGAAAATGTCTTGAAACTCTGCTGTGCATAATAATTTGGAACAGTGCATTTTAAGTTATTTATTTTTGAAAAAAATACAGTTTTCATTGGGAGGTTTGTTCAATAACATTTGAATTAAACTTTAACAGCTGATGATTTGAAAATTATGCTGTCATTTGCATTGACTATTGAGGAAAATCAGAGAGAAATATAATTTGCATAATAATTTGGAACGCGATGTATGGATTGCAACTCAATTTGTCAATGACATTCTTATTCACCAGAGGAAGACTCGCTCTTCTGTTTTTCTTTACAAATCGCACTAATGCACAGTCATCAAATGTATGCTGTCGACCACAATTTTATTTACTGATGTCCATCCCTTAGATGAAAATGCATTTGTCACTTTTTCTGAACTGAACTAAATTGAATTTAATCTTTTTTCATATTGGAACACAGCAGCCTTTGCTACTGAAGCTCCTGCCATCTGTGCCCCGATAGTGAACCCTCTTCTTGCCTTTTTTATACAAACCACAAAGCAGGACTGGATGGTAATTGCTCAGCTGTACCATGCAGTATGGGTGTTGTGTCTCCACCCATTTATTTCAGGTTTTTCCTTTAATTTGACACCCGCCTGCATTTTCCTTCTTGCCGCTTAAGTTGTCTCACTCACTGTAAGTAGCTTTGTAAGGATTTAAACAGTGGCTTGGCTGTTATTAGACATTTCACATGCACAAACCAAGTGTGCTTATCAGCAGCTTATCCACCTGGGAGTCAAATGTTAGGACACGTGTGTTTGTTTCCCACATGAGAGTGCCGGTGAGTCAGAGACTCCATGTGTAATGTTTAGCAAATATTAAATTTTAAATTTAAATAATGACATTTTGAAATCTTTATAGGGTGCAAGCGTATAAAACATTAGGTAGCAGGTATTTTTTTGTTTGTTAAATAAATAAGATCAAGACTGATGGATACAGAAATGGATGGGCTTCACTTCCAGCGGTTGATTCGTCGCAGCTGCACGTAGGCCAGGAACATGCAGACGAGTATGATTCCCACTAGAGCCACCTCATTCTTCCAGAAGCCCCACACAGAGTAGTCGATGCCCTGCTCCTCCAAGTACTGCTCCCCTGGGTAACTGAACACAGGAAAGAGACGCTGACTGTGTGTGTGTGGAGACGTGGCTGGTTACTGTGTTTTAAACTGTGTTATCACACTCACGATACATTGCCGAAGAAGAACACCTGTCCTTTCATCTCGTTGATGAATGTAGCCTAAGAGAGACAAAGAGATCGAGCTGATAACAGCAGATTAAATTCAAGCCCACTGATCTTATTGTCACAATCACACCCTCCTTCCTCACTCTGCCTATGTTCTATATCTTACATCCAATCCATATTTGAAGATACTGATCCATTTCAGCCAAGAGAGCCAGCTCAGCATGGAGTTGAGATTAACAAGGAAACCACCAAAGACCTAAGATGTAACACAAGGGAGCAAGAGGAGTAATGAAACACTTGAAAAAACATAATTCTACTTCATTACTTCAAGTGTACACATTATGTGTCTCGGTATCTCACCATCATGAAGACGAAGGGCAGAGCAACGAGGATGTTAGCTATTGCGAATGAAGATGTACTTGCTGAGACGACGAAAGCGAGACCAACACTCGCCAAACTGGTCAGACACATGGTCAGCGCAAAACAAAGGAAGGACGTAAAGGCAGGCTTCAAACCTGAAGGAAGACAAGGAAGAATGGGCATTTTAAAACGATCCAAGATGTTGCTTTAGGCAGGTTTCTCTTCAGCAATGGCAGGAAAGGTTAAATGGAAGGTTCCCAACAAAAAGCATTCAGCATAATTTCGGAAGACATCTAAAAGTGTCATCCAGATTTTATTCAACAAAACTGGAACACCTTTGAGATTAAGCCCATACAGAAAGAATTACGCTGCTTTCTTATTCACTACATAATTTACTGCTTTCACTCTCGAAGTCAAGTGAGTAAATTGAAAAAGCTTTTTTAGAGATTGAGTCCTAAATAATCATAATTTCATGGATGGAAATAAATCAGCATCTACTCCTTTCTGAACTTGATAACTGACTGCTATGATACATCATGTTGTGTACTTATTGTGTTTACGTGCATATATGTTACCCATCATGTAGTAGGAGATGACTGAAAACACAAGAATCGGGATGATGCGATTGGGAATGAGATCAGCAAAGACCTTGGACAGGAAGTAGACGGAGGTACGGTAATAGCCACTGGCATTCTCGTGACTGCAACAGACAATAACAAAGACACTCAAGAAACACATAATATAAACATGGTGACGGAGTTAAAAGCAGATGATTGTAAAGGTATGAAAAAAGGTCAAATTAAAATTATAGATTTTTTCGCTACAACTGACACTATGAGGCTTATGATTGTCTTTTATCAATTTGTAAATAAATTGCACGAATAACACAAAAGTCACAACAAAAAGCTTGATGTAGCAAGTATTTTCTTGCAAAAAACAACAATTTCTTTAGTCATACATAGCCTCTTAGAGCTGTATCAGCCCTGAAGAATGGTCTGACTGCACCATTTATCAGTCTGCTATCGTTCTCATCTTGGGTGGTGCTGAGCTCAGGATGCAGCAGCAGCACTGGAAAATACTGTGAGATGTGGAAGTTGTTCTGGCAGAACATGATTGAAAAATGCAACTTTTCCATGACCATTGGGCAAATATCCCTGATAGACAGGAACGTTTGAAGAGATCTTCTTTGTAGTTCTTATTCTTTGTAATGAGGGTTTTAAGCATTGCTGCTCTATTTGCCAATGACATTCTTAGTCACCTGAGGAAGATTCGTTCTTCGATTTTTCTTTACAAGTCGCACTAATGCCAAACATACGCCGTCGACCACAACTTGATTTACAAACTTTTTCAAGACCATTTGGTGAACAAGAACATCCCTGTTAGATAGCAAACATTGGAAAGATCTTTTTTGTAGAATCTGCTTGGTTAAAAACCTGCTATTTTCAATGTAAGAGGTTGTGAGCTTGGAAATTGTTTTTTGAGGTTACCTGCAACTAAGAAGATTTTCAAAATAGCACCAGACAGACTGTGGAATAGGAGGAAAGTGTTTCATGAAATACCAGTGGCAGACTATGTGCCTTGATTATTGTCTGTTGGGTACATGCACATGGACAGTTGCAGATACCATAGACATGTAGATGTTGTTGATACATTTCCTTCTAGTTCACTTAAGACTCTGAAGGACTCTGTTACATACATGCACAGTAAATCAGCATCTTGTGCAGTGCTACTAAACATGCAAACTACTGCCCTAGTAGCACCGTTGCTGCACAGACACAAATTGACCCCAAACACAACTTATGTGAGAATCACTAGTTTTGTTAGGGGTTGTTGATGAACACATTCAGGCACTCCAACTCAGTATTCCCAGAGAACCATCTGAGTCACTCTCCCCAACTGACTTGAGAGTCACAGTCGTTTGACGACTCTTGCTGATTTGGGAAGGTACTGAAATTTACATCATGCAGAGCATAGCGGCTCTTTGAACACAGAAAGTTTAACACAAACCTTATACCCACAGTCTACATTTGCAGACCAAAATTTAAAAACACATCACTGAGCCACAATGTTGACACTGTCATTTCGTAAATACTCGCTAGGGTAACAAATGCGAATCAGTCCACAACCAAAATAGTCCCCAAATAAATGCACTATTTCCTCCTGTTAGAACAATGTTTACTAAAGATTACAATGTCCAGTTCTTCTGGGAACACATTTTCTATTCTATATTCTTTTTGAAGACATAACAAAACCAAAACAACACTTCATGTTCTGTTTTGTCAAGATTTATAACCTCTAGACAAATGGGCTGAGGACTGAGTGCAAGAGACAGAAAAGGGAAGTCAGAAAGTAAAACTGAGATAGACTGAAGTCCTGTTAGTTTTAGTATTTTTGAATGGAAGAAAACAGGAAGAAAAATGTAGAATAACATATCCTTTAGCGTATGTATATGTAGTTTATATCTCACTCACATGAAGATCGCCCTTTCTTTGATAAAGAGGTCAACAGCCGAAAGGTTCCCAAACACCATGTTGATGACAAGGAAAAAGAATGCTCCAGTCCTGTTATTGAGACAGAAAAGGTAAGAGAAAGTTTTTGTTATTGATTCAACAGAAGATAGTAAAGCAGACAATGTCAGCAAATGCTGCTCTGATAATATAGCATCATAAAAGTTTCCTTCTTTGCATATCATGACTTAATATTGATTGGGCATAACATTCTGACCACTGACAGGTGAAGTAAATAACACTGATTACCTCTTCATCATGGCTCCCGTTAATGGGTTGGATTTATCAGGCAGCAAGTGAACATTTTATCCTCAGAGTTGATATGTTAGAAGCAGGAAAAATGGGCAAGCCTAACGATTTGAGTGAGTTGACAAGGGCCAAATTGTGATGGCTAGACAACTTGGTCAGAGCATCTCCAAAACAGCAGCTCTTGTGGGGTGTTCCCGGTCTGCAGTGGTCAGTATCTATTAAAAGTGACCCAAGGAAGGAACAGTGGTGAACCGGCAACAGGGTCATGGGTGGCCAAGGCTCATTGATACACATGGGGAGAAAGGCTGGTCTGTGTGGTCCAATCCAACAGACAACTGTTGCTCATATTGCTGAAGAAGTTAATGCTGGTTCTGATCGATTCTGCTAGAAAGGTGTCAGAATGCACAGTGCATCACGGTGTGTTGTGTATGGGGCTGCATAGCTGCAGACCAGTCAGGATGTCCATGCTGACCTCTGTGCACCACCAAAAGCACCAACAATGGACATGTGAGCATCAGAACTGGACCATGGAGCAATGGAAGAAGGTGGCCAGGTCTGATGAATCACGTTTTCTCTGACATCACGTAGATGGCCTGGTGCATTACCTGGGGGAATACATGGCACTGGGATGCACTATAAGAAGAAGGCAAGCCGGCGGAGGCAGTGTGATGTTTTGAGCAATGTTCTGGTGGGAAACCTTGCATCCTGTCATCCATGTGGATGTTACTTTGATACGTACCACCTGCCTTAGCAATGTTGCAGAACTTGTACACCCTTTCATGGAAACAGTATTCCCTGATGGCTGTGGCCTCTTTCAGCAGGATAATGCACCATGCCACAAAGCAAAAATGGTACAGAAATGGTTTGAGGAGCACAACAACCAGTTTGAGGTGTTGACTTGGGATGTTTTGGGCAAACAAATCCAATGGATGGAGGCCCCACCTTGCAGCTTCCAAGACTTAAAGGATCTGCTGCTAACATCTTGGTGCCAGATGCCACAGCACACCTTCAGGGGATCTAGTGGAGTCCATGCCTCAATGGGTCAGGGCTGTTTAGGCAGCAAAGGGGGACCGACACAATATTAGACAGGTGGTCATAATGTTATGTCTGATCGGTGTATATTTATTCACTCACTGTATTTTTAGTTGTAATAAAACCTCCAGCACTCACATATTAGATCTTTATTTAAATACCAAATATCTTTTTTTAAAAATCATTCTTGGCATAACACCCTGAGCCCTTCTTGAAATGGAAACTTTTACATTTGCTGTTTCATCACAGTTTCAATAATCTACAATAAAAACCAAATGAACAGTGAAGAAATCTTCTGTTTCCTGTAAGGTTGTGGTGTAGAGGTTAAAACAAAGCAGATCTGATGAGTCACCCTGGGTTATATTGCAGGTGACGTGTACCTGTTCTGGATGGCCTCGGGCATAGTCTTGGGCAGCTGGTAATAAATGAGTCCCACCAAAATTCCAAAAAAGATGTTGAGAGCCAGCTGGGCGTAGGAGGTCTGAGGATTCCTCAGGGTGTTCAGGGCCGTCCTGCCGCACACCACACGCAACTGTCTCACAAATATGAGGATATGAGAAATACTTTGTATGGGCATAATGATAGTAAACTGGGTTCATTCAGCGGGCAGCCAAGCAGACTGACATAGCCTCAGTCATTACAACGTGTGATATAACACCATAAACTCCCTAATGTTAATTACACCAGCTCAGATATTATTTCCCCCAACTTAAAATGTACTCTTTATATTTTTGACTTAAGAAACTTGTTTTTTGTGTAACTTTTCAATAAATAGTAATCTATTTCTGAAATATAGAGCTGCTGACCTGATAGAAGAAAGATGTGGTATAGCTGGCTGGCTTGTCTTCACCACTGACCCCTTCGGCAATGCTTTGATTCACGTGGTCCAGCTCCATAGTCACGTTCTGGTACAGCTGGGACTGCCGATACTTTACTGCCAGCATGTTATTACCATCCTCTTAGGAAAGACAGCAATGTCACAGTCTCATGTCAGATAAAGACAGATGATGTAATAAAATTCTCTTTTTACACCAGCAGTTGAGCTCATTTTGAGGATTAGATGATTTGCAAAAAAGAGACGTCATCAGGGCATTGAGAAAGAAACTGTTTGAGATTATATAAGCATAAAGCAATATTATTTATTGTTATAATTGGTGCATTGCCATTATTTACCCAGTATTCTTCAAAGAATAAAGTCTGATCTTGTGAGCTACTTCTCAGAAAAACAAGTGGAGTTTCTTTAGTTACCAACTATTTCATTATGTTTCATAATGTAGCAGCTTCAGTTGAAGTGCTGTTAAAACAATGTGTACGTAACCTCGATGTCTAAAACTAGAAGTGTCCAACCAATTTTAGTCTAATTTGACTTTTCCACCTAAACATTATCCTTCTCACAAATCACCAGAAAACATACTCATGATTTCAGCTGGTGTTGTGAATAGTAGTTTGTTTTATTTTACTTTACCGTCAATGGATGATTCTAAAGTTGACTTTGCTTCTCCATTTGTGATGTCCATGAAAAAGTCAGCGGGATTGTCGAAAGACTCTATCTGATAACCTGTCCAAACACACACAGAAACCATCATGCAGCTTTGTGAGGAATGCTTCTGTGAAAACAAATTAAACGTGGGGAGGGCATTTGTAAAAAACAAACAAAAAAAAAGGGCAAGTACAGTTTTTCATATTAAGGTGGATGCAATCTGACATAATGTCAGATTGCATCTACATGTTAGAGTATTCCCCAACCAGAAGCCATGGCTGGACAGTGATATGCGGTCTCTGCTCAGGGCACGGGACGCTGCCTTTAAATCAGGTGATAGGTTGGCCTACAGCCATTCCTGCAGAGAGCTGAAGAGGGGCATCAGAGAGGCCAAACGCAAATACCAGCAGCGCATTGAGGGCCACTTTAAGACCAGCGACTCACACAGCATGTGGAGAGGCATCAAGGCCATAACTGACTACAAAGGCAGCGCACCACCAACCAGCAGCGACGCCACGCTCCCAGATGCCCTGAATGCATTTTTCACACGCTTTGACACCCCCTCCACCGGTGTACCAGCCTTGCCCATAGCACCAACCAACCAGTTGCCCACCCGAGTCCCGCAACAACATCAGATTAGGTCAACACTGAAGAAAATCAATATCACCAAGGCAGCAGGTCCAGACGGGGTGCGGGGTCGGGTCCTGAAGGCATGTGCAGACCAGCTAGCAGGCTTGTTTACGGACATTTTCAACCGCTCTTTACAGCAGGCTGTAGTCCCCACATGCCTTAAATCCACCACCATAGTGCCCATGCCCAAGAAACAGGCAGTGAAATGTCTGAATGACTACCGCCCAGTTGCCTTGACACCAATAATAATGAAGTGCTTTGAGAGGCTGGTCCTGCATTACATCAAGGACATCATTCCTGCTCTGGACATCCACCAGTTTGCTTATAGGGCAAACAGATCAATGGAAGACGCCATCTCAGCTGCACTGCACACAGCCCTAACCCACCTAGAAGGTCCCAACACCTATGTTAGAATGCTATTTGTTGATTTTACATCAGCATTCAACACCATCTCCCCCCATAAACTGATAACCAAGCTTGGCCATCTGGGACTAGACACCACACTCTGCTCCTGGATCCACAGCTTTCTCATCGACAGACCACAGAGTGTCACAGTAGGAGAGGTGACATCATCCACACTCACACTGAGTACAGGTGCACCTCAGGGCTGCGTCCTCAGCCCGGCCCTGTTCACCCTTTTCATACATGACTGTACCCCCATCCACTCCTCCAACACAATAGTAAAGTTTGCTGATGACACCACCATAGTGGGATTAATATCTGACAACAATGAGACCCACTACAGGGAGGAGGTCCAGCACCTGGTCAGCTGGTGCTCTGAAAGAGACCTGGTGATGAATACCACCAAAACAAAGGAGATCATTGTGGACTGCAGAAGAGCCAGGAAAACGACCCGCCAACCTCTCTGCATAAATGGAGAGGAGGTGGAGAGGGTCAGCAACATCAAGTTCCTGGGTCTCCACATCACCAGTGATCTCACATGGACCTCCAACACCTCCCACTTGGTGAAGAAGGCTCAGCAGAGACTTTTCTTTCTGCAGAGGTTGAGAAAGACTAAGCTCCCCTCACAGCTTCTCATGAACTTCTACAGGAGTACGATTGAGAACATTCTGTGCCACTGCAGCACAGTTTGGTTTTCCAGCTGCACCTGTGGAAACAGAAGGGACTTGGCCCGTGTTGTAAAAACTGCACAGTGGATTGTGGGAGCACAGCTTCCCAGCCTGGACTCTGTCTATGCTAGCTGGCTGAGGAAAAAGGCCAGCAGCATCAGCAGAGATCCCACCATCCTGGACACAGACTGTTTGTCCCCCTTCCATCAGGGAAAAGGTTCTGGTCATTAAAAACAAAAACCAGCAGACTGTGGAACAGCTTCTTCCCCAGAGCTGTGGCTGCCATCACACCCCCCACCTACTGCCCCACCATCACACCCCCCACCTACTGCCCCACCATCACACCCCCCACCTACTGCCCCACCATCACACCCCCCACCTACTGCCCCACCATCACACCCCCCACCTACTGCCCCACCATCACACCCCCACCTACTGCCCCACCATCACACCCCCACCTACTGCCCCACCATCACATCCCCCACCTACTGCCCCACCATCACACCCCCCACCTACTGCCCCACCATCACACCCCCCACCTACTGCCCCACCATCACACCCCCACCTACTGCCCCACCATCACACCCCCACCTACTGCCCCACCATCACACCCCCCACCTACTGCCCCACCACCACACCCCCACCTACTGCCCCACCACCACACCCCCACCTACTGCCCCACCACCACACCCCCACCTACTGCCCCACCACCACACCCCCCACCTACTGCCCCACCACCACACCCCCACCTACTGCCCCACCACCACACCCCCACCTACTGCCCCACCACCACACCCCCACCTACTGCCCCACCATCACACCCCCACCTACTGCCCCACCATCACACCCCCACCTACTGCCCCACCACCACACCCCCACCTACTGCCCCACCACCACACCCCCACCTACTGCCCCACCACCCAGTCATTCCCCCCTCCCAGTTCATCTGTGCAGTAAGAACTCTACTTCAACACTGGACCACTTTATCAGCACTGACCACTTTACTTTGTCTGTATATAGTACTTTGATTCGTCTTTTTATTATTTAAGAGTATTTTTTAACTATTTTTATTATTTACACTGCTGCTAATTGTCGTGTTCTTCAGATGAATTTCGTTGTACTTCTGAACAATGACAATAAAGTCTCTTTAATGTTAATCTTTATGGTACGCAGCTAAACTTTGGCCCCAATAACTGTGTAGATGAGTGATAACTATCTGCACTTCACATGCAGATTCAGAACTATGTTATCCCTTTGGTATGTTAGTATTCATCATATAAAATGAATCTCTGTCAGGGTTCTCCACCTTTTATAACAAATACACAAACACACACACTATGTACCGAGGCCTGTGAAGTAGTCCAGAGCGTTTCCTGCCGCTCCTGCGTACACCACCTCGCCTTTATGCATCAGCGTCAAGTGGTCAAACTGCTTGAAGATGGAGTATCGCGGCTGGTGAATGGAGAAGATCACAGTCTTGCCTTGTCTCGACAGCCTGGACACACGTTTGAACAGTTTTACGCAGTAGATGGTGAAGACACATGCAAACAATCATTAAAGCTGACGATAAACAGCATGTTGCTCACTGCCACATACCACGATTCAGTTGTCATTTGCATCTTACTGTATGTGTGGGTATGTGAGATGTGTGAGCAATTAATAATTCTGTTGTACTTGTGCAGTAGATTGATGATGCAGTTTGCAGTGTTAGAGTCCAGTCCGGTGGTCGGCTCGTCTAGAAACAGCAGCGTAGGGGAAGTGATGAGCTCCATCCCAATGCTGCACCTCTTCCTCTCTCCTCCTGACACACCACGCAGGAACTCAGTGCCTATCTGAACACACACACACACACACACACACACACACAAAGGAACTCTTGCACAATGTACACTGCAGTTTAGTTTTGCCCTCCCATTATGTTGTCGGTCAGATTGACCAATTTTAATGTAAAAAATATATAAAATAAATTGTTCAATTATTTTATAAGTTTGAAACTTCTTTTGCTCGGCTTATTATTAATCAACATATAAAATGAAAATGGTTCATTTCAGATGTTTGCAAACCTGCCCTGAACAGAAGAGGTGTGTTGTGTTAATGTATCAACTCCATGAAAACAAAAAAAAATCAAAATATGAAATAAAATAAAATAAATAAATAAATGTCATGTAAAACTAATGTATTTTGTTTGTGGGTCTTTCCAATGTATATCTGAAAAGTTTTAATATGCATTTTTTTAAATGAAAAATGAAGTGAATTATCCTCTTTGAACCATGAAATCTGAGAGGTGAAGAACACTATGCACTAAATATTGATTTAAAAAAAATTAGTAATGGAGTTAACAATGAGATTTAAACAATATTAATTGGGAGTTTTTGGTTTCTGACACTTTTGGATACTTAAACATGACCCAGGAACATCATTGCTGTTCCTGAGAAATGACACTAACAGGAGCGTTAAAATCTCTACCTCATTATTTATGATATTGTGACTTTTTTCTAGATTTTTCTTCTAAAGATATGTCCTTTTTACAATGTCTTATTGTTTTTGCACAGCCTTGAGAACAGTCACCTTGCATTTCCCTGCGCAGACTGTATGTGACAAATAAAAACTCGAGTCTTGAATCTACTTGACTTCAGATATCAGCAGGATGGAAAGAATGAACCTAAATGAGTTTGGAACTTATTGGGTCTTTTTTCAATCCTACAATCCGACATTCAATAAGCCACTATTGCCTGAAATACCCAATTTCACTACAGTTAAAATCACATCATTACTAACCCCCACCCTGACAAACACAGAACCATTCACAATTTACAGACGGAAGTGTTGTATTCTCTTACATACAGCTGTGCTCATATGTTTACATACCCTGGCAAAATTTGTGAAATATTGTCCTTTTAAAAAAAAAGGTAAAAACTTTTCTTTCATTTAGGGTTTGTGGTCAGACAAAATAATTCATTGTCATGCAATGGTATTTGATCTGATTCTCATATTTTACAAATTCAGCCAGGGCATATAAACTTATGAGGAGAACTGTATGTTCTCAAAGAGTTTTGGCAACATCGAAACACACTTTAGTTTGACCCTTGTTCTACTAATTTTACAAGTCATAGTAAAAGGACTATGGAAAGTCTGAAGGTCAGTTTTTTTTATACATGACTATAAAAAATTATATCTGTTTGCTGCACAAATCATAAAATAACTGTCTTTAGGAGTAACTACAGCCTTCTAGTTTTGTTTCCAACAATGCCATAAAGTGAAGTGTAGCTCTGTACCTTTGTGTCAGCACAGTCTGTGAGACCCAGGTCTTGTATGATCTCGTCTACTTTCTTGCTTTTATCCTCAGAGCTGTGATGTTTCCGGCTGAGACGCAGGTTGGCGCTGAACAGAAGGTTCTCCCTCACGCTCAAAGTGCCCATCACGATATCATCCTGGTAACAAGAGGAGGACATAAATAAACTACACACAAGTGTATAAAGTCAAAGAATCCATGTAGTTTGTGTACCTGAACCACATAGGCAGAGCTGAGCCTGAGTTTAGCTGTGACGACTTTTCCATCCACCAAGATGCTTCCGTGGTGCAGACCAGCCGGGTCTTTTCTGCCTGCGATCACATCCAGTAGTCTGTCATAGAAAGTAAAAAATTAATTTTTATGTGACTTTGTGTACGAACTTATGTCTATGTACAGACGTGGACAAAATTGTTGGTACCCCTCGGTTAATGAAAGAAAAACCCACAATGGTCACAGAAATAATTTGAATTTGACAAAAGTAATAATAGATAAAAATTCTATAAAAATTAACCAATGAAAATCAGACATTGCTTTTAACCGTGGTTCAACAGAACTATTTAAAAAAATACATTCATGGTGGTGACGATGTAGGAGTAGCTCGCATGAAGAGGTCTCCTGGTTGAATTGTTAATATATACCTGTAAACACCACAGCTGATTTTGGGAAGTGACGGACTACAGTAACAACGTAACCTTGGTTGAAAAATGACTGGTTCTAAATCTAAAGTGAGTAATACATCAAGCTGGCCAGTCACTCGCGGTGGAGTGGCTACTGTAGTTAGCAAACTTGCTAAAATGGCAGCCGTGAGCTCAGATGCTAGGTATTGTTGGTCTCAACAATGACTCGTCCGACGTTTTATCAACAACCCAGCTAATCTCAGACCTGGAGAAGCAACGGGCTTCGCTCCGGGAAGACATGTCAGTATTAATCCAGGAGTCTGTTAAACCACTACAGACCTCAGTGGATGCACTTCGCGAAACGGTGAATAATTTTAATGGCCACCTGCCTGCTGCAGAAACACTGGCCGGGGATAACTTTGAGTGCATAACAAGCACGGAAAAAACAGTGAAGATCCTGCAAGCCCAGAACAAGTCTCTTAATGACCGCTTTGACGATCTTGAAAACAGATCCCACAGAGTCAGCCTCTGGATAATTAACATTCCTGAGGGCAGTGAAAAGGACCGGGACCCGGTCGAGTTCATATCTGATCTGCTAATGGAAAACCTCGGCCCCGACATCCTCTCCAAACCCCCGGAGCTCGAGAGAGCTCATCGATCCTCAGCCGCTAAGCCTGGACCGGGAGGTAGACCCAGGCCTTTTGTGATATGCTTTCATCGTTTTCAGGAAAGAGAGAAGGTGCTTCGCTGGGCCAGGCAACACTGGCTTAAACACCACGAATCAACACTGCGCGTGTACCCTGATGTTAGTGCCATCACTGCAAAGAAATGAGCTGCTTTTAACAAAAGAGGGAGGAAAGTCTTAGTTGGCGTGCCGGGTGGATAAACCAAGTCTTCGCAGGTACCGAGCAACACCCGCCAGGAGTTTGTTATTGTTCCAGGGGCGCCAGAATGTAATCAGTTATCTCCAAGTTTAGGCGGGAGAGGAGTAATTTCACCTTTCCCCTACTGCTCTCAACAATTTTAGACCCCAGCTGTAGCGATTCTCACCCTGATGGCATACTGAGCATCGGCAGCCGTGATCCGATCGTTTGCATAGACCAGCAGAGTTTGGACGTCGTTTCTGTCTGCGGTCTTCCTGATTTTCCAGAAGCTCAGGCCAGTGAACAAGCCAATTATCAGCAGGACTGTCATCATAAATCCGAATATATAAACATCTTCCACATCCTCCATGGATAGGGGTGCCAGGCACATGATCCCCTTCCACTTCCCCCAGGCGTCGATCATGTAACCAGAGGCAAAACTCCCATCCGGGCAGGTAGGCTCCCCTAGGCCTGTGCTCTTTGTGGCGACAATCTTGTCAATTGCGTTGAGAGACCAGTTAATCAATTCCATGATCGGTGTTTCGAAGGTCCAGTGCCAAGCGATCGCTCCACGTCAGACAGACGAGACGAGACGAAGAAATGCAGCAAGCAGGGAAACATGAGGGTATGGGGAGGAACAGAGATAGCGGAGCGAGGAAAAGTGCGACCGCCTCCTACGAGAGCTGAGAGCAGAATATTCATATTCGCGGATATATTTTTTTTCATGGATAATTATTTTTTATCAGCGGTCCACACCTGTCAGTACCATAGCATTGTTATTTCAGACCACGCCCCTGTATCTGTTGATACTAGCTTTCCCAAGCATGTTCCCCCCTGTAGACAATGGAGACTTAACTCTAACTTGCTAGCCCAAGCTTCCTTTAAAGACTTCCTTCATACGCAGATCTCCTTGTTCTTTGACACTAATGATCCTCCAGATATTTCTAAATGCACTCTATGGGAAACTTTCAAGTTGTTTATGCGCGGGCAAATTATTTCATATGTTACAACCCTAAAGAAGCTAGAAAGGGTGGAGTCGGAGGCACTCACCAAGGAGATATTTAGAACTGACAATTTGTATGCTTCAGCTCCTATCCCTGCTCTTTATAAAGAACAACTCCAGCTTCAGTCCAAATTTGATTTGTTATCCACAAGTAAAACACAAGCAGCTATTTCTTGCTAAACAACATTTCTTTGAGTCTGGGGATAAAGCGGGAAGATTATTAGCACATCAGGCGCATACAGCCACACTATCCAGATTGATCCCCAAGATCAAACCTGCATCAGGAGAAGCTACCTCAGATCCTATTGAGATTAATAAGATACTTTATTCTTTCTACGCTCATATTTACTCCTCACAATGTCTTTCGGATGTCTGGGATGGAGATAGCCCTTTAGATAAGATTGTTTTTCCAAAAATAGAGGAAGATTTGTGTAGGGAGCTGGGTGGTCTAATTTCTACCGAAGAAGTACAAGAGGCAATTATGTCAGTTCAAAATGGTAAAACTCCAGGCCCTGATGGGTTCACTGTGGAGTTTTTTAAGCCGTTCTCAGTCATCATTACACAAGCCCTTCAAAAATGTATAATGAATCCTTTGCTAAGGGCCACCTCCCTCCCACCCTGTTGGAGGCCTCCATTTCTCTTCTGTTTATGATTGATAAAGACCCTCTTATCTGCGGTAGCTATAGGCCCATCTCTCTTTTAAATGTCGACCTAAAGATCCTGTCAAAGATCCTAGCCCAACACCTACAGTGGGTCCTATCAAGTATAATATCAACTGATCAAACAGGTTTCATGCTTGGAAGGCACTCATTTCATAATACAAGGAGGCTCCTAAACATTATCAGTGCTCCTAGCTCGAACATTCTGGAAGTGATTATCTCACTAGATGCAGAGAAGGCTTTCGACAGGATGGAGTGGAGATTCCTTTTTTTATTTTGCAGAAATTTGGTTTTAATTCAGACTTTATAGCCTGGGTCAAACTGTTTTACATCACGCTTTACATCACGCCCAGTCACCTCGGTCCACACAAATGGACTCAAGTCTACCCCATTTCCCCTTCATCGTGGAACCAGGCAGGGCTGTCCTCTTTCCCGCCTCTTATTTGCCATAGCCATTGAGCCTCTAGCCATCTGGTTGCATCAGGAGGGTGGGTTTGAGGGCATCACCTGCGCTGTGAAAATTCATAAATTATCATTGTATGCCGACGACCTCCTTTTACACATCTCTAATCCAGTTGCCTCTCTCCCCGTAGTTCTAGATATATTCGACAAATTTGGGTCCTATTCAGGCTATAAACTTAACCTCCACAAAAGCGAACTTCTCCCCATTAATTCTCTGGCAAAAAATATTCCCCCATCCTTTTTCCCTTTCAAATATGCTATAGATGGATTTAAATATTTGGGGGTGCATATTACAGCTTCGATTAATCGACTTTTCTCAAAAAAATTCTCTCCTCTCCTTGAGAGGTGTAAATTAGACTTTGACAGATAGTCTGGTCTCCCACTATCCCTAGTAGATCGTGCTAGCTTAGTGAAAATGGTTGTTTTACCAAAGTTTCTCTATCTGTTTTCACATATCCTCATCTTTCTTAAAAATAATTTTTTTAGATCACTCGATCAACTCATTGGTTCCTTTCTATGAGGTAATAAAAATCCATGCATCAAAAGATCAGTGTTACAGCTCTCTAAGGCTCTTTGCAGCTTAGCATTGCCCAATTTCTTACACTATTACTGGTCCTGTAATATTTATAAACATTTGTACTGGATTACCAACACATCAGATGAAGAGCCCCCCTGCATGGGTGGATATGGAACTGGCATCTTCTAAACTTTCTCTTAATTCCCTGGTCTGCTCTCAACTCCCTTTGACTGTCTCCAAATTTACCTCAAACACAATGGTAACTAACTCTATTAGAATCTGGATTCAAAAGCCTGGGCCTCCACTGGGCCTCAGACCTTTCACCTATTGTAAACAATCACCTATTTTTGCCCTCTTGCACTGATTTGACCTTTCAGACCTGGTCTGACAAAGGGATAACTAAATTCTAGGACCTTTACAACCAAGGGACTTTTATGTCTTTTTCAGAGCTCTCAGAGAAATTTGATTTGCCTAAATCCCACCTATTTTGTTTTTTTCAGATAAGACATTTCATTCAGAACCAGAACCCCAAATTCCCTAGTTGCCCCCCGGAAACTCTGGTGTACTCACTGTTAGCTTTTGATCCTGAACAAAAGCGACTAGTTTCCAGCATTTACAGCCTCATCAATTCTGCTACTGACAGTCCATCTACTGCTCCCAAGGATTTGTGGGAGCAGGAGCTTGGAATCACACTGCCTGATGATTATTGGCAACAAGTCTTACAGTTGGTTCACTCTTCTTCATTCTGTGCGAGGCATGGCCTCTTACAGTGTAAAGTTGTACACAAAGCTCACTACACTAATTCGAGGCTATCTCGGATTTACCCCCAATGTAACTGATTCATGTAATAGGTGCAAACAATCTCCAGCCAACCATTCCCACATGTTTTGGTCCTGTCCCAGGCTTGCCACATTCTGGTCTGAAATCTTTAAAACTCTCAGTGCAGCGTATAACATTACTATCTCTCCTGAACCTCTCTTGGCTTTGTTCGGTACCCCTCTGGAGCCTCTTACCTTTAAAGTTGTACAAACTGTTCTTGCCTTTACCACCCTACTGGCTAGGTGACTCACTCCTCAACTGGAAAAACCCTCAACCTCCATCTCATGGCAGATGGGCGAAGGAGGTGTTACTGTCCATTAGACTTGAAAAGCTTAGACTTTCCCTTAATGGTTCCCTAAACTTATTTGAGAAGACTTGGAGACCTGCTATAAGACTTTACAACATCAGCATCACTGGCTGATGTTAACATAAACTGGACTATATCATTACCACCCCAAACCATAAAATTTGCACAGACATTCTTGCACTGCACATCTTTGCACTTTTAAACTTTATTTTTATTTTTATTTTTTCTGTTAAAAATTTTGCCACCCTTGTATATATTGTAAATAAAACTGCTGTAACAATGTAAATTTCCCCTGGAGTGGGGAGAAATAAAGAACTTTATCTTATCTTATCTTATCTTTAATTATATTGAATCTTTGACATCCATGCCTGATTGTGATGACTGAGCCCTCCCTTTATTATATTCATTTGTTTTATTTTTTTTAAAAAAGTAATTTTAGTACTTATTTAGTTTGATTAAACTTTTTTATGTCATGTACTCACTTATTTATCATTATTTTCCTTTTGTTTTTGTATTTGTTGTATGTATTTTGTGCTGTTCACATTTGGATAGTAGATATACATTAAGAACTGCTCTCCTTTGGGGTTGGATGGGGGTGGGGGGAGGTGTTTGGGAGAGAAAAAATACTGGAAAAAATGATACTCTGGAAGCCCTCTCTGCCATACTGTATCATATGCCATGTTGATGTCAGTGAAATTGCTTCCAATAAAGACAGTCAATAATAAAAAAATAAACTCATGAAACAGGCCTGGACACAAGTGATGGTACCCTTAACTTAATATTTTGTTGCACAACCTTTTGAGGCAATCACTGCAATCAAACCATTTGTGTAACTGTCAGTGAGACTTCTGCACCTCTCAGCAGGTATTCTGGTCCACTCCTCATCAGCAGACTGCTCCAGTTGTCTCAGGTTTGAAGGGTTCCTTCTCCAGACACCATGTTTCAGCTCCTTCCACAGATGTTCAATAGGATTTAGATCAGGGCTCATAGAGGCCACTTCAGAATAGTCCAATGTTTTCCTCTTAGCCATTCTTGGCTGTTTCTAGCTGTGTGTTTTGGCTCATTATCCTGTTGCAAGACCCATGACCTGCGACTGAGACCAAGCTTTCTGACACTGGGCAGCACATTTCTCTCTAGAATACCTTGATAGTCATGAGATTTCATTGTACCTGCACAGATTCCAGACACCCTGTACCAGATGCAGCAAAGCAGCCCCAGAACATAACAGAACCTCCTCCATGTTCCACAGTAGGGACAGTGTTCTTTTCTTCATATGCTTCATTTTTGCATCTGTGAACATAGAGCTGATGTGCCAAAAAGTTCCAGTTTTGTCTCATCTGTCCATAGGACATTCTCCCAGAAGCTTTGTGGTTTGTCAACATGCAGTTTGGTAAATTCCAGTCTGGCTTTTTTATGATTTGTTTTCAACAATGGTGTCCTGCTTGGTCGTCTCCCATGAAGTCCACTTTGGTTCAAACAATGATGGATGGTGTGATCTGACACTGATGTACCTTGACCTTGGAGTTCACCTTTAATGTCTTTAGCGCTTGTTCTGGGCTCTTTTCTTACCATTCGTATTATCCATCTCTTCCATTTGTCATCAATTTTCCTCCTGAGGCCACATCCAGGGAGGTTGGCTACAGTCCCATGGATCTTAAATTTCTGAATAATATGTGCAACTGTAGTCACAGGAACATCAAGCTGCTTGGAGATGGTCTTCTAGCCTTTACCTTTAACATGCTGGTCTATAATTTTCTTTCTAATCTCCTGAGACAACTCTCTCCTTGGCTTCCTCTGGTCCATGTTAAGCGTGGTACACACCATGTCACCAAACAGCACAGTGACTACTGTAACCCTATAAATAGGCCGACTGACTGATTACAAGTTTGTAGACACCTGTGATGCTAATTAGAGGACACACCTTGATTGAACATGTCCCTATGGTCACATTATTTTCAGTCTTTTCTAGGGGTACCATCATTTTTGTCCAGGCCTGTTTCATGAGTTCGTTTTTTAAAAATAATTCTTTTGAACCACGGTTGAAAAGCAATGTCTGATTTTCATTGGTTAATTTTCCTAGAATTTTTATTTATTATTACTTTTGTCAGATTCAAATTATTTCTGTGGGTTTTCCTTTCATTAACCGAGGGGTACCAACAATTTTGTCCACGTCTGTATATGTATGTAGATTACAACAGTTCTTACGATGTTTTGCCACTTCCTGTGGCACCCATGATGGCATTCATCCCTGGTTTCATGATGCCACTGCAACAATCAAGTCATACAAAGCAATTATATATATTATATATATATTTCAGTTTTTAAATAATGTCCCATTTTTTAAAAACTGAAATTACAAACCATCTAATCACAAGTGAGGGGGTTAGAAGCAGAGTGGTCTAACCCACAAAAAATCTGAGTTTCATATAATTTACGTAATATTTTATGGCCTAGATTTTAGTGGTAAAGTGGTCTAACCCACAACCCAAACATAGCGTTACCGTGTTGCTTCGAATGTTAGACCATTCTTGAAAACACAAACCTTTGAACCCATTTTCCTCAAAAACTACAGAAAGTGGGTTAGACCACTGCTTCCAAACTCGTCAAGTGTCTGTCAATAGTTATTTGCTCAACTTTTTGACATTAACAACATTGTTAAGCATCAAGGCCATAATATAGTTTTACATTTTTACTTATGAGTTACAGCATATGTCATTCAGTATTTTTTCTATAGCTTCTATGGTGATGGTAAAGTCTTAATCATATCTTTTGTATCTTATTTGAGATCAAACACATCCATCAAATTGCCCTAAGCTCTATATATTCTGTGTATAATTCATAGATATCTACTTTAAAATCAAAAAAGTCAAATAAAATCCAGTGCCTTTTGAAAGTCACTCAACTGTACGTTGTGTGAATGGCTCTGGTCCTAAGTGATGACTGCAATATTCTGGGAAAAGACATATTTATGGTGTGAATGCATCCTTCTGGCTCAAGATTTAGCATCCTTGACCCTGTTTTCTCCATTTCAGCCTTCCTTGCCTCTCAGCGAAATAACAAAATAACAAACACAAACTGTCAGGTGGTAAAGAGTGACATGAATATCGTATTTAAATAAAACAAGAAAAGCACCTTGAGTGCCACATTATCAGAGTCACAACCTGGTGATGTTGCAGTTAGTGTTATGCAATATTGTGCTTTGCAATTTCACAGTGTCACAGGTGAGTATCGTGGCTTACCTGACATCTTTGAGGATGTACTTTTCAGCACCTACTTTGCAGCAGAGCCTTTTCTCTTGAACACAGTAGTGCAAGTTGCTGAAAGTGACGGTCGGCCCTCTGTCCTGGAAATGCGTCCCGACATTGAAACCCATCTCCGTTTTATTCATCTTCAAACACAGCAGTGGTACCAGCAGAGACGGAGAACCGGGGAGTCAGCCTCAAAGAGAGACAGGTGCAGTCTGACACCGAGGCAACGAGACAGATGGAGTACATAAACAGCAAGTATGTGGACTTTGGACTCTTCCAGTGTTTGGATTATTGAATTGCGACCATAAAACACAGTGCGACATTGAACTTTCCACTCAGAATCTCAACTCAAGCCGTTGAGGAAATAGTTGACAGATGACAGTGTTTACTGGGTGTTCTGCTGCTCACCCATGTTGTAGTGCAAAGTGGCATCCATTCATCCATTATTAAAGGTTTAAAAGGTTTCCAGGGAAATCTGTCCATGAGATTTTGGAATATGGCTACAGGGACTGGCGTCACTTTAGCCAAATAAACTTATTTAGGTTGGAGACTAATGTTTGCAAAATAGGCCCGACTCAGCCAGTTTTCAAAATCATCCCAAAGGTGTTTGATGGGGATTTGTGCAAACCAGTTCTTCCACAGCAAAATGGAAGAATTTTTTTTTTGTCATGTAGGAAAAGGCCTTCGTTTGACAGCATGTGTGAAACAATATTAGTTTTTCAATTAAAAAATAACAATTGTTCCTGTACTGTTATGTTTTAATATTCAGCATTATAATTGTTGCTTATCCTCAGGTGTCCTTAATCAGCAAAAGTTATTAGATGACGTTATTACTATTTTACTATATTACTTTATTATTCCCAGAGGGAAAATGAAGTTGTTGCAGCAGCGTGGATATTCATAAAGGGTAAACAATAAGCCAACACAGAATATTAGGCTATAAAGTGGGGGCAAAATATAATGAGATAAGGATAAGGATAAGGAAAAGGATAAGGATAAACTTTATTGATCCCACAGTGGGGAAAGTTCACTGTTCCAGCAGCTCCAAAGAAGAAGTATAAAGGCAGTGCAGGAATAGATAAGAAAAAGAAACACAGTGCAAGAATTGCAGAAAAAAACATTATATACAGATGATTTTTTTCCTATAAATATCATGTAGAAGATTATATACAAGAGGATGAGGTATCAGTTATTGCACTGATGAGGCATCAGTTATTGCACATAAGTAGGAGGATGCGTGTCTAAAATGGAGGAAGAAAAAAGTGCAGCAGTAAACAGTACACGGCGGAGTTTATAGTGCGGCATTGTACAATCTAACAGATGCTGGAATAAACGACCTGCGGAAGCATACCTTCTTACACCTAGGGCAGGCATGGGCAAACTATGGCCCCCGGGCCACATACAGCCCTTTGGGCTTTTCAATCTGGCCCGCGAAATAATTTGGTCAATATTAGAATTGACGAAATTGCGGTAAAGACCACATTCATTTGGCCTTCTCCTGCAGAACCTGGCGTTTCTGTTGACCCCACTAGATGGCGCACTCCAGACACAAGTGACCTTTGTTGGTTTATTCTCTCTTCTTCCACTTTGCAACTGCATTGAGCTGCTGTAACAAGGAGTGGATCAAAGAAAAGTCGATAGTGAGTGTCGAGTGTTTCAGAAGGAGTGAATATTGGGTTTAAACCTGAAAATACCCACGCTCAGCACAGAAAGGAAAGACAGTACTCACGAGCTCAGATCTTTTACTTGCGGCAAGGGGAGATAGAGACTTCACGCACCGCTGCTGCAGCCTTCCTTCTCCGAAGAGTCTGTATCTCCTCTGCGTCTTTTATTTAGTTTCAGTCATGTAACATAGGGGCGGCATCATGCGTCAGCATAAGATATATTAACAGAGAAAGTGTCACTTGCATTATCTTATCATATGGAACACGTTAACCCTGTTCTCATGTTTCTACTGTGAGTACATACAGATTACAGTTAAAATGTACATGTACTTCTCAACAAGAAGTGCTTACATATGCATAGAGATACCTTTACAGTCATTCAATGATAACCACAATGAACCTAAGTATAATTCTTCCAACAGTGAACTACTAAATTTTTTTTTCGCTAAAGTCCGTTCAAAGGCTGTATGTCTTATTTGCAATGAAACGGTTGCCATTTTTAAAGAATACAATATCAGCCGACACTTCCACGAAGCATGCTAACTACGCTAGCAACCAATCAGCACAAGAATGGACAGCTACAGCTCAGAGGTTGGCAGCCAGTTTACAGACTCAGCAAAATACTTTTTTCGACAAACTACGATTCAAGAGTCAAGCACGAAGGCAAGTTATTTGCTAGCATTTAAAATAGCAAAGGCTAGCAAGCCTTTCTCCGAAGGGGAGCTTTTGAAAGAATGCATGGTAGAGACAGCAGGTCTCCTGTGTCCAGAGAGCAGAAACAAATTAGAAAAAATTAGTTTATCACGCAGGACAGTTACTCACCGTGTTGAACTAATCTGTGAAGACTTAACCAGCTCACTGAATGAAAAAGCGGAGTCCTTCAAGTTATATTCATTAGCACTGGATGAAAGTAATGGCATAAAAGACACTGCCCAGCTTTTAATTTTTATTCGAGGGATTAATGACAATTTTGAGACAACGGAGGAATTTTTGACCATGGAGTCCATGAAGGGGAAAACACAAGCAGAGGACTTGTATGACAGGGTGTCTGGGGTCATCGAGAGGCTGAAGCTGCCTTGGTGTAAACTCGCTAATGTCACCAAGGATGGATCGCCAAACTTGACAGGAACAAACATTGGGCTGCTGAAAAGAATCCAGGATAAGGTGAAGGAGGAAAACCCTGAGCTGGATGTGATTTTCCTACACTGCATAATCCATTAGGAAGCGCTCTGTAAGTCTGTTTTGCCTCTTGATCATGTCGTGAAGCCAATCGTAAAACTCGTTAACTTTATACGAGTGAGAGGGCTTCAGCATCGTCGGTTCATTAAGTTTCTTGAAGAAACTGATGCTGATCACCAGGACTTGCTTTACCACTCTCATGTCTGCTGGTTAAGTTTGGGGGGGAAAAAAAGGGTGACCAACAACACTGTTCCCACTGAAACTGAATGTGAGTATTCTTTACTTTGTCAGTGATGTCTTTAACATGTAATTCATGTTAGTTTGCACAATCTCCATCCATCTGATGCTGGCCTGGCCCGTCTGTCGAATTTCAAAACTCAATGTGGCCCCTGAGCCAAAAAGTTTGCCCACCCCTGACCTAGGGTGAACCAGTCTGTTGCTGAAGGCGCTTCTTAAGGAGTTCACAGTCCGATGCAAAGGCTGGGAGGAGTTTCTGATGATAGAAGACAGTTTATCCAGAGCCCTCCTCTCTCCCACCACATCCATGGAGTCCAGGGGGCAGCAACAGACTGAGCTGCTCTTTTAATCAGTCTGTTTAGTCTGTTCTTATCACGCTCAGAGCATCCCCCTCCCCAGCACACCACTGCATAGAAGACCATGGATGCCACCACAGTGTCATAAAAGATCTTCAGCAGTGGCCTGCTCACACCAAATGATGCAAGTCTCCTAAGCAGGTATAAACGACACTGACCCTTCTTATAAAGAGCGTCAGTGTTATCTGTCTAGTCCAGTTTGTTATTTAGGTGAACACCCAGGTACTTGTATATGGAGGACTAAAAGTGCCAAAATTAAATAAATAAATACATCATTAAATAATTAATTAAATATGTCATTAATTAATTAAAATTGGAATTAAATATTTCATTAATGAATTAAAATTGGAATTAAATATGTCATTAATTAATTAAAATTGGAATTAAATACTTAAATGTGTTATTAAATAAATATATCATTAAATAATTAAATATGTCATTAATTAGTTAAAATTGGAATTAAATATGTCATTAATTAATTAAAATTGGAATTAAATACATAAATGTGTTATTAAATATGTCATTAATTTATTAAAATAACAATTATTTTAAGTAAAAAACATATTTCATTATTTCACTATTTAATTAATTATTTCATGGTCCTTGCGTTGCAGTGGATCATGAATTTATTTTATCTGTCAACCTCGCCCGTCAAAGTCCGTGGGCGGGACTAACGTGAATCTAGTCTAATCCACTGCTTTTGTCTGCCTTGAAACCGGAAGTAGAAGTCTTTCTAAACATGGAGGCTGTGTAGAGGGAGAGTCGCTGTGAACTTTCTAGAGAGTTGGTGAGAGATATTTTAGACCTTGCAGAGTATGTGGAAGCAGGACCTGCTGACCGCGAGCATGTAGCGTGTAAAGCAGAGGAATTTATTGAAGTTGTTGAAGTTATTTCCGCACTTTCCGACCAAGATGTTGACCGTAGAGTGACTGCAAATTTAGAGGAAGTACTCCGCCGGTTTTCTGGTACCAGGGTGCAACAGGAGCACACACAGGGACCAGGGCGTTTGACATACCGAGGGAAGTTCTGGAACATCACGTTCTTTGTGGATTACCAGCCTGTCAAATTGCAGCGATGCTCGGAGTGTCGAGCGCTTTTCCTTTAGGACCTACTCGGCGCGGCACGGCTCCGCTCGTCTTTGTTTAGCCGCGATTCCACAAGCATCTACTCGGCACGGTACGGCTCGTCTCATCTTTGTTTGCGAGCGTTTCCATACGGACTAATTTTCAGCACCTTCTCGGCTGAGGTTCCCAGCGAGCTGAGATGAGCCGATAATGTGGCGTTTACATAGTGCAGGCCACTGATTGGGCAGGGAGTGACGACACACAGAGCAACTCCAGCACGAAAACAAAATCCTGCATTAAAAAATGACTGTAAACAGCGACGGTGTGCATTGCTCTTCACGAAACTCTCCGTTCTTCATAATTTTAATGTGACAGCCAGACCTGTACCGTGGGTGAATGAAGAGGTCGAGACTTTGTCTTTGGTGGCGGACCAAAGAATACAGAGAGAGCTGGACGGAGAAAGTTTATCAGGAGGTCTCTGAGCGGATGGCCGCTCACATATACAGTAGACTGTATATAAAGAGGACAGAAGCAGTGTAGGGAGAAGCTGAAAAAGCTCAAAAGTGACCATCGGTCCACCCAGGACCACAACGGCCGGCGTGGGTCAACCAGGAGGTGTTGGAAGAGGTTTCATGAACGCTATTTACTGGCACCGCACCGCCAGCAACAGGAGGGAGACTCAGCCGCTGCATTGTTGGAGACGTTCGAGGACGGTGAGTGTTTTGTGACTTCAAGAAACTTATACATCATTTATTCCATTGGTGGCAAGCTTCTTTTAAGCAAACAAGTATTTTTAGAAAGTAACGTCGTTGTCTCCTGTAGCAGACAATAAGATAGCTAGTTAGCCAATCGGCGCTAGCTAGTTAGCCATCGGCGCTAACTCCGTGCTCTGCTTGTATTTCGTGCTGCTGTTTCTAACGTTTAGCTCTCAGAAGCTAATACTTCAGTCAGCATGCCGTGTTTTTCTTGTACTTAGAGTGAGTGTTTATTTCTGTTCAAGAATCCCTTTCCACATGCGAAGCCTACTCCACCTCCGTCGCGGAGCCCCCGGCTGCCCTGCCTCCTCTCCACCACCAGCAGCGGCTCCTCTCCAGCACCAGCTCGGACACCGACACCAGCACGTCACAGCAACGTCTTATCACCGGTAAGACACGGTAAACAGAGAGCATGGTTGATTTTCGTATTATTACTACAGGTGTAAATGCCTGCAAGCATGATCAAAACAGTGAGACCAATGACCAAGAATTGAGGCAGGTGTAAATGCAAACTGTGCAGCAGCCAGCTCAAGAACGCCTGATGAAAGCTACATGTAGCTGCAGTGACACATAAACAGAACACATGCAGCTGCATTTATTTTCCATTGACTTAACAAGTAAGTCACTCTAATTAATTTACGTTCTGGTGCAGTGTAGTATTGCAACCATTCTTCTTATAGTCACTAGGTAGCTGTGAAACTGAATGAAAATATACATAAAAATGAGAAAACACAGCTCTTCTTAGCAACTCCAAAATGTGCACAGGATGAAATGAAGTTCACACCACGTCGTTTTTGTTTGTGGTGGAGGAGTTACTGCTTGTGCTTTGGTTAAAGCGAAGAGTGCCAGAAGTTTATTAAAGTATCAAAGACATGATCATGATTGAAAATGGATGGACGGGTGGCTAAACACATCACATCATAGCTGTGGAGTCCTTCCAGCTCCTGGGGACTACAATCTCTCAGGACCTCCTGAAAAAGGCTCAGCAGAGGATGTATTTCCTACGACAGCTGAGGAGACACGGCCTGCCACATGAGCTGTTGATCCAGTTCTACACTGCAGTCATCCGATCTGTCCTGTGCACCTCTGGATCAACCACACAGCAGGACAGAAACAGACTACAGCCCATAGTACGGACTGCAGAAAACATCATCAGAGACCCCACTCACCCTGGACATTTGGACTACAGTGCCCTGTACACAAAAATCACCACTACTGTGTTTATAGCAATTACCATTTTGCTAATGTGTTCATACATTCCAGTCTAGCTGTACATTTCTGTTTATATTGTGTTCTATTTTACTACTATTTCTTTTTCCTCCCTGTTCCTCTTTCTATTGTTTATTTTTTATTATTCTCTTCCATATTCCTAGGATGACACCAACAGCCGAAACCAAATTCCGTGTATATTGTGTACTTACTTGGCCATTAAAGCTGACTCTGATCACTTTTCTGTCTTTAGTCTAGGCAAGAGGAAAGGGGGCCACAGAAAATTGGACCTTCCTAGCATACTTGTGGAGATGCAGGCTGAGGAGGAGTGGAGTCATGCCCAGCATGATGAGAACATCTGGTTGCTCCTCAGCGAGGCAAGAGAGAATGAAGCGGCCTTGCAGTGGGAGGAGATGGCCCAGAATACTGCCTTCAACCAGTCATTCCTGGGTGTGCTGGGGCAGCTGGGGTAGCTGGGTAGGCAGTGGGCAGCCGGCGAGTGTGAGCGAGTCCACCTCCCATAGACTTGAGATTTACAAGTGCTGGTCATATAATTAGAATATCACGAAAAAGCTTGTCTTTTGGACAACTGTCAGGTCAGTAGTCTTCCCCATGATTGTGTAGCCTACAAAACTAGGCTGAGAGACCATTTAAAGGCCTTTGCAGGTGTTTTGAGTTAATTAGCTGATTAGAGGTGTCTTCAATATTGAACCTTTCTACAATATTCTAATTTTCAGAGATACCAAATTTGAGATTTTTGTTAGTATTCAGGTATAATCATCAAAGTTAAGAGAAATAAACATTTGAAATATATCAGTCTCTGTGTAATGAATGAGTATAATATACAAGTTTCACTTTTTGAATGGAATTACTGAAATAATGAACAACTTTTTTCATGATATTCTAATTATATGACCAGCACCTGTAGTTGTATATAGTTTTACTTTTAGTCCTCCACTGTAGGACAGGCCCACCACAGTTTGTACTTTGCACATTGTAAATAGTTTTGATTTTGCTGCTGACTAATAAACTATCTTGTGACTTATGTGATTGCATCATAACTTTTCATTTTGTCTGTTAAGACACTGGTAGGAAAAGAGTCAACAGTCTGAACCAAACAATTCTATATTCCCTAATAATGTATTTGTGTTTAATGGGATTTAACATGTTTTAACACAAACTCCTTTATGGTTCATAATTCCGGTGACTGAATTACACCAAAGCAATACTGATTTATCAAACTGGAATTTTCTTAAAACAGCTGTTTTAATGTTTTGGCGTTTAATTTTTTATTTAATCTTGCTAACCTTCACAAACAAACAATAGCACAGACACATCTACAAAAGTTTATTGTCAGAACTGCATTAAAGAAAACAATAGCGGTCCGGGGACAGAAAAACAGAAGTATAACAAGAAGAATAACTTCTAACTTTTGCATGACACGTATACATCAGTGCATCCTGTACATCTCTGTCCTCCTCCTCTACACCTTGTGCCACTGCAGGCTCATGTGCTGCTGCTTCAGGTAAATCCCATGAAGTCTCATCAGAGAGCATCTGAAACACATACACAGCATACATATTTTAATACCTAACAGCGATAAACTGCAGCCATTACAGGGTCGTTCACAGGACTAATATACGATAGCTAGCGAACTAGCATTAGCTTACCCTCATATGTCGTCTCGTTCATATCCTCTTGTCTTCAGCTTGATACTGCTGTATCGCCTCCCAAACTCTCCTGTGTGTCTCCTCAGTGTTTCGACTCGCCGCTCTCAGCTTTCTCCGACTCTTCTATTACTCTGAATCTGACAGAAAGCCACAGACCGAGCAGCAGGTGAACTATCGTCTCCATGTACATTGTTGCATTGCGTTTGTGTCGCACAGAAATGACGGTAAGGGACTTTCGGGCCCCCGTGCTATGACGACTCAACCCACGATGAGGTGGTTCTCAATGTAATGGAAAAACAACTAAACCGAGACGAGCCGTGGCGCGCCGAGTAGATGCTAAAGGAAATGCTAAAGGAAAATTTGTCTTGCACCGCAAGTATCAACATTTGGGAAAGAGGACCGAGTCTTTAGCGGTTGCTAATTAAGTTTTGTTTTATTGAGTATCCAAACCAACGTAGAGGTGAATAGCGCCACCCAGTGTATCGGAATGTGTTCACAAGCTCTGCGTCAATCCATTATCTGGAATCGATTTGCCTTGACTTGATGTGCAGGGTAACCAATCAGGTGTTAGGATCCGCCCACGGACTTTGACGGGCGAGGTTGACAGATAAAATAAATTCATGATCCACTGCAACACAAGGACCATGAAATAATTAATTAAATAGTGAAATAATAAAATATGTTTTTTACTTAAAATGAATTGGTATTTTAATGAATTAATGACATATTTAATAACACATTTATGTATTTAATTCCAATTTTAATTAATTAATGACATATTTAATTCCAATTTTAACTAATTAATGACATATTTAATTATTTAATGATATATTTATTTAATAACACATTTAAGTATTTAATTCCATTTTTAATTAATTAATGACATATTTAATTCCAATTTTAATTAATTAATGAAATATTTAATTCCAATTTTAATTAATTAATGAAATATTTAATTAATTATTTAATGATGTATTTATTTATTTAATTTTGGCACTTTTAGTCCTCCATACTTGTAGATCCTCACTCTCTCAATGTCAAGTCCCTTGATATTCAGCGGTGGAGTGTATGAGGGTTTCCTGTGGAAATCAATCACCATCTCCTATGTCTTGCTGGCATTTATTCGGAGGTGGTTCTGCCCACACCAGTACACAAAGTCCATGATGACTTTCCTGTACTCACAGTCGTTCCCCTCTTACATGCATCCTATGATGGCAGTGTCATCGGAGAACTTCTGGAGATGACAACTGCCTGTGGAGTAGTGGAAGTCCGATGTATAGAGGATGTAGAGGAAAGGTGAGAGTACTGTACCCTGGGGGGCTCCTATGCTGCAGACCACCACGTCAGACACACTGTATGTAGCCTCACATACTGAGGTCTGTCTGTGAGGTAGTCCATGCTCCATGCAGCCAGCTGGTCACTGACCCCCGCCCTCTCCATCTTCACCCTCAGCAGTGAGGGTTGGATTGTATTGAAGGCACTGGAGAAGTCGAAGAACGTCATCCTCATGGTGTTTCTAGTGTCCTCCAGGTAAGACAGGGATCTCTGCAGCAGGTAGAGGACGGCGTCATCCGTCCCAATCCCTGGCTGGTACGCAAACTGCAGGGGATCCATGTTTGGACTCACCAGGGGGCAAAGATGGTTCAGAATGATCCTCTCCAGTGCCTTCATCAGGTAAGAAGTTAAGGCCATGGGTCTGTAGTGGTTGGGCTCCTTGAGGCACGAGGTCTTTGGGACTGGGACCACACAAGAAGTCTTCCACAAGGCAGGAACTCTTTCCAGACTCAGGCTTAGGTCGAAGATGTAGCAGACCACCTGACAGAGCTGGTCTGCACAGTCCCTGAGAAGTCTGGAGCTGATGCCATCAGAATCCATGGCTTTCCTGGCTCTGGTCTTCCTGAGCTGCATTCTCACCTGATCCACTGTTGGTGTGAAGAGAGGAGGAGGAGGTGGAGATGGGGGGAGAGAGGAGAGCTGGAGGCCAGCTGGACAAGGCTCAGGCTGGAGGGGGGAGGGGATGAGACCAGTATCAAACCTGTTGAAAAACAGGTTTAACTGGTTGGCCCAGTCTCTGTCCCCAGGTTCAGGCTCCCTTTTCTGCCCTTGCCCTGCCCTGATATGGTCTGGAGTCCTCTCTAGACCTCTCTTGTGTAGTTGTTCTGCAACTGATCCTCCATTTTCCTCCTGTAGCCGGCCTTGCACTCCCTGATCTTTCTTTTAAGGTCCCTCTGTACCCTCCTCAGGTCTTCTCTGTCACCAGATTAAAGGCTCTCCTTTTCTCCAGAGCAAGGCTCTCAGCTCAGGAGTCACCCATGGCTTATTGTTTGAGAAACACCGTACCCTCCTAGTGGGTACGATGGTTTCTACACAGAAGTTTATGTATTCTGTGATGCAGTCCGTTAAGCTGTCAATGTCCTGTCCATGTGGCCCACAGAGCACTTCCCAGTCTGTGGTGGTAAAACAGTCTTGGAGAGCCTCACTGGCCTCCTCAGACCACTGCTGCACACACTTTAGCGACTTTAGGCATCTGCTGTGTTTGTATAGAGCAGATCCAGAGTTTTGTTGTCCCTGGTGGGGCAGTCCACGAACTGATGGAAGGTGGGGAGAGTGGCAGCCAGGGAAGCATGGTTAAAATCCCCGGTGATGAGGAAGAAGGCTTGAGGATGTGCTGTCTGTAACCGTGAAACCACACTGTGGAGGAGCTCGCAGGCTGAGTCAGCGTTGGCCGAGGGAGGGATGTACACCGTTACTGCAATAACGTGAAAACTACGGCCGGATGCTAACAGCTAGCCGCTCAATGTCCCTGGTACACCACTGCTCCTTCATATAAATGTTCCCTGGGTTACACCATTTGTTGTTTACAAACATCGCTACTCCCCCGCCTTTGTTCTTACCACTCTCCCTCATGTCTCTGTCTGCTCTGATCAGATGAAACCCGTCGAGCTGCACCAGTGAGTCCGGGGTTAGCTCGTTCAGCCAGGCTTCTGTGAAGTGAAGTAGACTGCACTCCCGGTACTCCCGCTGTAGCCGCGTTAGCGCTGCTAGCTCATCCGTCTTATTTAGGAGAGACCTCATGTTTGCATCCCCTCCTTCTCCTCCGTAGTTCGGCGGGGATCTCCAATTGCGCTTCGGGATGTTGCGTAGCCTGGCTAAGTGCCAACAGCTGCTCCCGTGTGTAAGCAACAGCTGGGCTACGACCAAGAGTGTTCGCCAATGTGGTATTTAAGAGTCCAGAAAACAGTAAAAAAAACACAGCAGCAGTCTCACCAGCTTAACACCAAGGAATGGACGTTTGCCGGAGCGACTACTGTAGAAAAGAAAACAGTAGATGAAAGCTAAAAGTGCGAAAAGGTCACTATAAACAAAGAGAAGGGTCAAAGCTGCTGCAAGTGGCTGCTGCTCAATCAGTGCCATCTTGACCAGATGATAAGATAAAATGAAATAAAAAACATAATAAAGTGAAACATGATAATGAAAAAATATATATAGAAAATATAATATAGAAGAAAATCAACAGAATATACAAGCTGACAGTATTTTTTAAAAACGAGTATACAGAAATATGCAAATGAGACAAGAAAGTGCAGAAAAGTTTACAGACATTATTACTATTCCTTATTTCAAATAAGGTTATATCAAACAATGAAAACACGTCACCAGGAGTAGTGAAAAGCTCTCTAGCGCAAACCAGGTGTTTGTTTGAGAAGGGTATGTCTGCACGGAGAGGGCTGCACACTTCCGGTCACACATTTAGAGCATTTTTTAAAAGTTACCACAATAGATGATCACTAAAGTACACAAGTTACGGTTTAAATGCAGAACTTACGGCTTTAAAGGATGATTTCCCTCAAAATATACTTAGAATTTAAAAGGTTTTTTCAAGGAGTATGCCACTTTCATTTTGGCCCCAGTAAGTTTGTCAACAGAGGCGGAGGCTGCACTTTCAGGACCACTCGAGTATTCCACACCAAGTACTACTTCATACCCTACCTAAGATTTTAAAGGTTTGATTCACCCAAATAGCACTTACTACAATATCATGACTGGGTTGCTAAGACTTGTGTTTACCAACATGAAATTTATACGCCTTTATGCATTGAGACATGCTTTCATTCTGAAGGAGGTGTGCACCGATACACGGAAGTGAAGTATTCTATGAGTGCCGGGAAATTGTTATCGTTTGCGGTCTATGTTGATGAAGTTCCGAATACCTGTTCCATGAAGAAGCCTGGAATTAATTCTTTAACAATCTGTATTTGGACAAATTGTGTAATTTTCAGGTAAAAAAAAAAAATGGAATCATGTAAGGGCTTTTGTGGTGTCGAGATCTCAAACAGCACAATCTGAAAGGTTGGAAAGAGGCAATATACACGGACAACTCTGGAGGCAGATATATATTTATATTTATTTCATACAATAACATTAAACAAAAATAAAAGTTAAATACACAAACACACAAAGGTAAATTTGCACTATGACTCCCTGACATGCATAAATACAACTGTTTATAACATTAAACATGCACAAATAAAAATGTTTATAACGTTAAACATGCATAAATAGAAATATTTATAACGTTAAACAAATTAAACGTAAAACAAACAGCCCACTCCGTGCAGCCCTCTCGCTGCAGCCTGCGGCTCTGCAGACACATACTATTGGGGTTTGTTTGGGCCACATGTTTGGTGAGGCTGCCTCCTGTTGTACAGAATGCAACATAGCAGTCTGTGGTTCTGCTGGATGGGATCAATGTTGTTTTTCTCTGACCTTTTCTTTTTTTTCAGCCATTGTCCAATTAGGCTTCGTGTTAGGCACCAAGGCCCGCCCAGAATGATCACTTCCGCCAATCACTTTTCAGCAAAGCGAGAAAGGGGGAGGGCCAGTGCCAGAAATTCTAAGGTGTTGTCATTTCGTTCCTTGCTGTGTTTTAAGCATAGACACTGCGGGCGGAGGAGAGTGTTCACAATGTGGCTCTAACAGCAGTAATACTTTTTTCTTTTCTGTAGGCTGTTAGGGTTATATAACGTATTTCTATAATATTATACTGAAGACAGACAGTTCAGTGGTCTGAAAACTGAGAATTCCACATTTAACGCGAAGGCTAGCTCATAAGCTACTAGCTAACTTTTAACGTTAGCTATGGAGGAGAGGAAAGAGGAGGGAGAAGCGGAGATCCAGGAGCACGGCCCCGAACACTGGTTCTCCAAATGGGAACGGCAGTGCTTGGCGGAAGCAGAGCAAAATGATCCAAACGAAGAGGAGACCGAACAAAGTCAGCAGAAGCTGTGGCACCTCTTTCAGAACTCAGCCACTGCGGTGGCACAGCTCTACAAAGGTATGGACTGAAGGTAGTGAAGTTCAAGTGAAGCTAACAGTCTGAGCTAATGGAAGCTAAAATGCTGCCAGCTAACATTATCTCTGGGCAGAGAGACACAAAGGGCACTGTTGGGGCTAACGATGTTAGCTATTCGCTGCTAATTATTTACAGCACAAATAGAGACACTTGTTTCCATGGTTGTGGTGGTTAATACAAGAATGTGTATTTTTTCAAACTGAGTAAATGTTGATGATTCTGTGGTTTTCTTCGGCATCGGGACGCTGTTTCGTTGCCAGCTAAACTAACGACACCCCCATGCTAACGCTAGCAGCCGCTATGAGCCGGTCACCGTGTCAGTGTCGTACAATCCGGCTCTCAGTGGCCTGAGCTGTCAAGAGGTCTTCAGGTCTCCAGTGATTTATTTTAAAGTCCGGACGAACTGTCTCCGAAAAGACACTGGTGTGTGCTTTCACAGTGTTCAACACATTTGTTCTTCCTCTTTGGGCACAATATGGCTAACACTAAAAATGTTTTTGTCTACCCGTTAACGGCTATGTAGCTAGTCAAAATGGCGATACACAGGGAGGAGATTTCAGATTGAAAACACATTTGTTGACGCTCAAACACTGCAATAGTTTTCGCAGCAGTGTGGTGGGTGTTTTTAAATTAGCGGCACACAGATATTTTAGCGCAAGACACAGCTTAGTTGACTTTTGCTGATGACTGCATTATTGTTCATAGCAGAACAAAATGGCGAAAGGATTAAATGTTTTCTTGTTGAAATGTCGTTATAACCTGCACAGAGTTTTGTACTTAACACTAAAATTAGTTGATCGGGAATACCTGGCAACTTCTGCCATTAGCACATATTGAAACACAACATTTTCTAACGTGGAGACATCGTGGTTGGCTAAATTTTGGCTGGTAAATTTTCACTCTGAGTAAAATTTTATTGACTGCCAGCTAACCATTTGTACACAGGACTAAAGCTGCAGTATGTTACAACATTGTCTAGGAACTGCTAGCCAAGTGCAGTCATTGTCCCTTATTTTGTGTACAAATCCTGTTTGGTCAGTTGCTTCCACGATTCCATCACTGTATGTGCACACAATGAAATACTGAGGAGAAAACTTTCTGTACAGTTGCTGAACTTGTGAAATGATCATTGCAATAGTAGTACTGAAAAGCCCTAAGTTCATATGTTTGTGTGTATTTTTGTGGCAGACCCAAACTTTAGCTGGTAGGTTGGTTCTTTACATTTCTGTTTCTGCAGCTGTAGATTTCATACACATTGTACTTACTTTTTGATCAAATTGATGGTTACATCGGCACAATTAAATTCTCACTTCTCATATAATTGCACAAAAAAGTTAATGTTCTGAACGAAATTGGTATAAAGAGACACTGATGATGTAAAGCATCCATTCTCCCAATTTAGTTTTCTCTTTTTTGTACACAAGTGCATTTGGTTTTCAGTAGCCTAAATCTGACTGTTTATGTTCATATTTCCCCAAAAGAAAAAAAAAAATAAATCAGAGCTTTTCAAAGGCAGTTTGGGATTCGTACAGCAACAATGGCATTAATAAGTTATCACCACAGTGTTACTAACTTCCTAAATGTAATGTACAGATCGAGTATGTCAGCAGCAAGGCCTCTCTCTCTGGGTGCCCTTCCAGAATGCGGCCACAGCTGTCACCAATCTGTATAAAGGCAAGTAACACGTTACTCTGTTTCCCATCTTGTGCTTTATGATCTTTTTATGTCATTTTACATCCCAAAGTGCTGGATGTAGTGAAGCTCTGTTTGCGGTGTTAAATCAGCTGTCCTTACGTGCCATCAGAGAGTATGGAGGCCCGTCAGCGGAGCTATGACCTCGGCATCCACTTAGGCCACCAGCGCAGAAATAAGGAGGTGATTGCATGGGTGAAGAAGCGCAGAAGAACTATCAGGCGAGAAGACCTCATCAGCTTCCTATGTGGCAAAGTTCCACCTCCACGGACAGCTCGCACCCCGCAGAGAGTGTCTACAAGCCGACCATCGCCTCCAGAGACGGTCAGCTCTGTGGAGACCGACCTGCAGCCTTTCAGAGAGGCCATTGCACTGCACGGTCAGCCAAAATGCCTTGTTTAGCAGGACAGTGCTGCATTATAATGATGTAATGCTGGAATTCATACAGTCTGATGTAGCTTCATGTTGTTTTTTCTTCTCTCCAGGTCTCAGTGGTGCCATGGCCAGTATTTCTGTGCGCTCTGGTCCTCCTGGATCCCCGACTCACCCTGCCCAGTCCCTCAGTCGTCGTAGGAACGGTCTTCATGATATGGACCTCAACACCTTCATAGCTGAGGAGATGGCACTCCATTTAGATTCCACTGCCAACCGTAAACGAGGCCCCGCCCCCTGTAGTGATGTCATCACAGACTCACCCACTCATAAACGTAACAGGATGCTCTGAACTTTTCCTACACAACTGATCCCTCCTCTGTCCTCTCCTTGGTGGCTGACTGGACAGCTGATGGAGACTAATGCCTTGGCCAACGATGGAAATCTTCCTCCTTAGTTGCAATGCTACAAATAAAGAAAAGCGTAACTATTATCAGCCTACATATTTAGCCTCTCCTTTATTTTCCCATCGCCCGTACTTTGTCAACAGGAAATGTGTTGTTGTCACACATCTTCAACACGGCAGAGTTCTGTTTTTTTCCCCAGCAAATTTACTTTTCTGTTTGTTTGTTTGCCCTCAGCGCATCTGATACTGAAGCACTTGAAATCCATAAATTTCAGAATGTTGCATTGAAACCTTGTTTGGACGGGCTTCTTTGTGCTTCACATTTGATAGTCAGATAAACCCGATTGTTGCCTACTGTTTGCAGTTCTCTTTCTCTCTCTCTTCAAGCGTACTTCTTTCTCTGTGGAGTGCTGGCCAAACCAGACTGGACTAAACACCGGGCTCCTTGGGAGGCCGACCCGCCTCCCTGCTGTGTGGCTCGACTCAAAAGCGCTTGTCAGTATGTGTGTCATTCTGCTGCTGCTCTGTGTGTTTGCGTATCTGATGGCAGAACTGCCACTTACTGTGTTGTACTTGTCTTCACCTTTGAGAAAGCTGCTACACTATCTCTGGTCCTTGTGCAACAGTGAGTGTGTGTGTGTCTGTGGATGCAGGGTTCTGGAAAATCTGGCATCCTCTTGACCGTATTATTTCTTCTTTTACTTAAATTCATCCCCTTTCTATTTTCCTTAGTTGCTCTTCGCTGCCCAAACCAGGGTTTTATCACAAAGCAGGTCAGTCCGATTCACTGGGATGAGTGGGGCGACGGGATGGAAAATAGACATGGATTCTAAGCAAAGCTTTCTCTGAACGAGTACCTTTGTCCTGCATTCTCATTTGCAATTTTATAGCCACACTGTTACCTATTGTCAAGTTTACAAACATACAAATGCGCACAGTTTCCACATCACCATCCATACACACTTTGAGTGACTGCTTATTTCTTTCTTGCATTACAGGCAGTAACAGTGTTTCAGAGCTTTTTGCTTTTTAAACTCTATGTTTGCATTTGACCTATTAATATGAGACTGTTGCATTGCATCTTTTTGCCTCTTGATTTTTAAGATTTACAACAATTCTACACTCGTGATCTCAGCTTTAAACCTAGAAAATTACAAGGGGCAGTTACCTGTGTACTGATAGAGGCCGATGGCTGTGATGTTTTATTTTATTTAACTAGCTCACGGACTATTGGGTGTGTTGGTACAGCAGAACACTTGTTTTTGCTCGTTTCACACACTGCTTTGTGATACAATCTTGTGTAATGTGTGTAAATAACATGTAGGTGCTGTTATATGTAGTACATACTGTAAAAAAGTCCAAAATCCATTGGGATGTCCATGTACAATAATGGTTCTGACAATAAAGAAAGTACAAATGTTTGACTAAGTTGTCTGAGTTTTCTAACGGAATAATGTTTTACAGATTTGGTTGCGTCTGCCTGACATTTTATTTAAGCTTTACTCAAAGGGGATATTTCTGTGAATTATCTCAGTTTTCTCTTAACCCTTTGATGGGCAGTGTGGGTCAGGAGATGCCCGTTTTCTGTTGGATTTGGGTCACTTTTGACCCATGTGCATCAAAGGGTTAAGAAAAGAAGGATAAAGGACACACTGAAGTGGAGAAACCTAAGAGTTTAAGCTATTTTCCGTCACAGTGCCACCTCTGTTAACTAATGCCTTCTTTCTCTGTCCCTTAACTGTTCCTCACTTTGCTTGAAAGAGTTTTATATGCGGTTATCTTTTCATCTCACTAAAGACAGCAGACTAAAGGATTGACTGATGTTGTGATGAGGTATGGCAGAGTTCTGTAAAAGCAGGTTGTCAATAAACTTTAAAACAAGTTTTACAAACATGCAGTTCCTCTTCAGCGACACACGAGGGTGACACAAACTACTTCATTCTGCCTTCTGTTTGCTTTCTCAAGACCAGCTTATGCTGCAATGCACATAGATGGGACATCATAACAGATGGATAGCACACTCTGACATACATAAAGTAATACGGAACTTTTCATGGCAGAAATTATACCTGCACTTTGCAACTCCAGAGATCTAGAGATGCAACCTTTAAGACAAGTTTGATTCTTTTCCCCACAGCATAATTTTATGGATTTTTCCTTCTTCAATTTGTTACTCTTGCCTTACAAATGCCTTTATTAGCTCTATTTACACACAGTGTTATTTGTTGAAGGGCAAATAAATATCACAAAACAGCAAAGTAAAATATCAGAGGATGTGACTGAGCCAGAGTGAACAAGTAAGCAATCTTAAGACCCAAAGCAGTATGACAAAATTATTAAAATGATACCATTTGAGGTGACTCCATGCATTAGTGTGAGGTTGACACACTGGTGCACAGCTGATGAGTAATTAGAGGTAGTTTCTGAGTTCACCAACACAGCATTTAGCATTTAAAAATGTCATTAAAACATTTCAGAGTGACATGATTATGAGACACTTTGACAGCTTGGGATCTCTGCTAAAACTGTTGTATTTTCAGTCCTATTCATGTGTCTGAATATCATGAGCACACAAGGAACTAGTGCCAAAACCATGAAACCACAAGCAAGTTTCCCCCCCACACTTATTTGCCCAAATAGGCCACAACCATACTCTCCTACACAGAAATTCTCTTCATTTTTCCCCCCTACCACGCCTACAAATCCTGTTTGTCCAAATGCTGATGACACATGTATGTTTCAGCTCATAGCATTCATGCACAGTGGTGGTAAATCCACAGTTTTAATGAAGACTCACTTTATTTTGACTTATGAATTTTCCAAAAATCAACACACCTTCCTGTTATTGCATGTACAGACAGGTGACGAATTAAAGGGAAAAAAAAAACAGGCACCTAATGCTTTCAATGATTTTCCAAGTCTTTGAACTCTTCTGCAGGTATAAACTCTACTGCAGGTATAAACACCATCATTCCAAAAGATATTCACTCATTTGGTGTTTTGATTCTGGGGTGTGGTGTCTAACATTTCAGTCTGCGTTGAGATCAAACCATTCAGTGACCCTTTGTGCACTTGTAACAGGGTTTTATCATCCCAAAAGAAACGACTCTCATCTAGATAAAAATGTTAACAATAAAGCTGATCACTTAGAGCAACTTCATTCCTGCTGAAGTTAGCTGACCGGTCTGCATTACTGAGGCTCCTGCCAGCTGAATCCCAACAACAAATGAATGAATCCTCCATCAAAGTCACTTTGATATTTCTTTTTTTTTTGCCATCTTGATACAAAATCAGAATCAACTGAACCTGCTTGGTATTTTAATACACACCACAGAGCATGACGGGATGTTAATTGCTTAATTGTTTCATTGCACCAACCCTGTGTGGAAGCATTTGTTGTGTTTCTCCACACATTTGTTTTGTTTTCTTTATTTGTCACCATGTCTGCATCCACGCCATAGCTCAAAATATCCAAACTTTGTATTTGTTTGACCATTACATACTACAAGGCACACTGCAAATAATTTAACAGTACTGCAGTAATCACCAGGCACATTTGAAGTGAAATTTAACACTGTAAAATATCACATCTATTTTTCTGATCTCCCATAAATTTGAATCAATTAATCAACTTTATTTGTGCAGTTCATAGGACTTCACAGTTGACTGATAAGTTGATAAAAAAAAAGACAGAAAAAGTAAGTTTAATGAAGCTCAGTTTCACTATATATATATATATATATATATATATATATATATATATATATATATATATATATATATATATATATATAAACAGTAAAAACTCAATAAAATAAAACATCAAGAAAACATTACAATACCAGATGGACTTGGCTTTCTGAATGCCAAAAAGGCGATAGCTCTGTTTTTGTATTTGAACTTTTTCCTTATATATTAAAAGACAGACAAAGGGAATATGACAAAGTTTGGTCACCTTTAATTCATTTTGTGGTGAACTAAGAAGTTTTTTGTATCGTGTGAATTTCCATCAGTTCCATTTGTTGATTTATTTTGTTCTTCTTTTTGACGTTTTTTTCTGTGTTGAAAAATAAAGATAATGTTGAAAAGAAAGAATAAAAGATGGAGCAAAGAAATAATAAATATCAGAGCAAAAATAGTGATTAAATAAAAATTTGACTAAAAATATGATTAAAGAGAAATAAAAGAAATAAAATAGAATAATCATTAACAACAGCTGAATAGAACGAAGCAACAAATGTCTATAAATTATAAATAATCAAAAGCTGGATTGCGCTCTTGCACAACACACACTGCACTTTAGTTTAAAATCTCTACCTCATTGTTTTTTTTTCTAAAGTTTTGTCCTTTATAATGTCTTGTTACTTCACCGAGGAACGTGGCGGAGTTATGCGACGATTGGCGTATGTTTGTCTGTTAATCTGTCTGTTCACAACATTACTCAAAAACGGAATTACGGATTTGGATGGAATTTTCAGGGAAGGTCAGAAATGACACAAGGACCAACTGATTAGATTTTGGCAGTGATGTTGGCTTATAGTCTGAAGCCACGGAGTTCTTAAAGAGTTCTGTATCATTGCGAGATAGCGGCACGGCGTCACTGTAACTATGACAAGTGAACACTACGTCAGCTACCTGCAGACAATCACATGATTGTGATCCTAGTACAAATCCACAGCTGAGGACTTATCAGGACTTATCCATTGGAAATCATACGACGACTGAGCAGCCTTGGCGGAGTACTGCGCTCTCTGAGTGCTTTTCTTGTTGTTCTTGATAACATCCACTTTGCATTTCACTGAACATTTTGTGTGTGACAAATAATAAAAACTCTTGAATCTTTCTGGCTTCAGACATCAACAGGATGGAAAGAATCAACTCAGTTGTAGATACTGAGTTTGGAACTTATTGGGTCTTTTTTTTAACAATATGTATTTCATATATAAGGCAATACTTGGACTACTACCTGTCTACATTTGTTCCTTAACTGCACAGAAAAGCGCTGATCTTTACTCTCGCCATTCTAAAGGTCATTTGTTGCTTTCTGTTCCATATGGCCGTACTTTCGTTTACTCTGCACCACATGGAAAATGTTGCAGAAAGACCGGAAACTAATCGAGTTAATCTCATTGAGCGATTTTAAATCCAAACTTCCAGTCTGACTCCACAGCATGCACCCGTTTTTCATACTTTGCTTGTAAGTGTAATCTTTTTTAGTGTTTTAATTGTGCTTTAACTGTGTAATTTTGTAACTGTCTTTTGTATTGGTTGCTGCTTATCTTGGCCAGGATTCTGTGGAAAAAGAGGCTCTGAATCTCATTGGGATTTCTCCTGGTTAAATAAAGTTGGTAAATAAATAAATAAATAAATAAGTTAATCCTCCATAAGTCACCATTGACTGAAATTTCACTACAGCAAAAACACACACACACACACACACACACACACACACACACACACACACACACACACACACACACACACACACACACACACACACACACACACACACAGCTGTCCATCTTCACTAAATCACGAAAGAACCACTGGCACTAATAACAGTCATAATAAAGGTTCCACTGTCTTTGAAAAGAAAAGAGCCACCAGGTCAAAAGTACACACTTGACCTTGCACTTTTTAGGCCTCGCCTGAGTAAACGTCAGTCTGATGCATCGCTGTGGCGCTGGATGAAGAAATGCGCGGTCTTCTGCCACATCCAGGAGGAATATCTGCTCCTCTTTCCTCCTGCTAACGCTGCACGGTTACTTTTGTTTCATGGTGTATCTGAAGGCTCAGAAGGCTGCTATTTGATGGAACAGTGGAAGAGGGAGCAGAGCTGACCGCAAGCTGTTTCACACTTCAAAAGCAGCACTGAGAGAGAGAGAAAAGAGACATGACGAGAAGCAACAAGTGCCTGAATGTTCTAGAAAGCCCCTCAAAGATGGCCATCTGGGATGCAAACACACACGCACGCACGCACAGACACACAGACACACACACACACACACACACACACACACACACACACACACACACACACACACACACACACACACACACACACACACACACACACACACACACACACACAGGTGTCTCCTAGGATGCCGTCTGGTCTGAAGCAGAAAGTTGGTCGAGTATCTGATGAACCATCACAAAAAAAAATATCCATTCCATTATAGCAATGCTGTGTGTGTGTGTGTGCGTGTGTGTGTGTGTGTGTGTGTGTTCGTGTGTGTGTGTGTGTTTGTGCGTGTGCACATGCATGTGAGCTTGACCATTAGAGAGTCTTCAGTGGCAGACAGCTGATGATCGAGGATGCACTAGTTATCCTCACACACATAAACACAATGGGTGATGGTAATTGCTGCACCAGCTTGTGCTAATTGATAGACGACGGCATGCTTATGCACACACATGGGCGCATTAACACATTAGCGCATGCACATAAGCAGAAGCCAATCAGGCGGGGTGAGGATGTGTCCCCAGAGAGATGGAGCAGCAGGAGACCAGGGGTGGTTAGATGGAGAGGAGGAGGAGGTGGTGGAGGAGGAACCAGGGAAGGAGGAGAGGTTAAACACTCCCAGGAGACGGCTGCTAGTCGGGGCTCTTAGTTTTGTGCACACAGGCTCTGGTAGGTGAGCGGTGCGTGGCGTGCATAAAAACACCCGGTCTGGGAGATTGTCTCCTATTTTTGGGTCTGCTGTGTTTTTGTGAATGTTCCTCCTCTTCTGAAGGCCCCCTCCTCCCTCCTTTTCTCTCAAACACACACACCAGATCTTCAGAGCTCCCTGTGCACCAGCATGTCCCTGTCTTTCACAAACGCCATGAAAAAAAACCCCACTAGCTGATCACCATAGCAACACGTTATATATCTTCCAGCAATATTTATCCAACCCGGAAAGGAAGGGGTGGTGGTGATGTGGATGAAGAGGGGAGGCAGAGGTTGTGGTGGTGTGCTTGAAAAAAGGGGGGTCGTGATGCAACTCCTCTAGAAAATAAATAAATAAATAAATCAAATGGTCATTGTAGGAGAGGGGCTGCAGTTCAGGCGTGTGGCCACAGAGCTGCAGCAGCGCACAGCGCAGCAGGACGGCGGCAGCATCACTTCAGCACCAGTGCATCTCAGTTATGTGCCACACAGAGATTAGAGGCTGCCGGCTTCACGGAAAACTAAACACTACATCAGCTTATTTCACTTTTTATTAGGAGGAGGGTCAATGAGGGAAACGGCCTGGTGTCCGTCTGTCTGTCAAGAGTGACAACGCTGGACCCAAGCTTTTCCAGCGTGTCAAAAGTAACATGTACCAGTGAGATGCTGTGAACGCATTAAAGTAAAGAGCAAATGATTGAAAAACAGAGGAGAAAAAAGTGAATGGAGGAGTAGAAAAAGAAGCAGGAATGATTGCAAGGTCCCTCCTCCTCCCCCAGCACAAGGATTAGATGTTGTGCTGCTGGCTGCAGATGGGTTTGGACTCGATTTCATATCTGTGTGCACAGTGTGTAATGTGTGTTTGGGTTTATTTTTTGGGGTACCCAGAAAGCATGTTAAGCAAGGAGTGAACAGAGAGAGAGAGACAAAGAAGAAGAGAAGGAAGAGGAGGGAGAGGGGACTAAGGAGGATGAGAGGAGGGAACAGGATGAAAGGATGTAGTTTAGTCTAGGAGGAGAGGACGCCTAAATCCTCACTGAGCTCCTGGTAGAGAAGGAGAGACATGAAGAGACTAATGATGTGAGAAAAGGGGAAATGTAGAGGAAGAGATCTGTGTGAGATATAGAGATAGAAAGATGAAGCACAAGCCTCCTTGTTCACTTGTTTATATAGAAAAAGCCAACAGGAGCTGACAAAGCTCTGATAGCATCATCTCCTCTACATGTTCACTCACTCATACACACCTACTCACTTGCCCTCATTCACACACTCGCCGTCCCACTTGCCCTCTCTTCAGCACTGCTCCATTTTTTCCAATATTCTGCGCTTGGATATTTCGGTTGGGCACATTTAAATTTTTCAGCAGACTGCCTTACCTGGTGCGACTTTTGCAAGCCATGAGCCTTTGCTAGTGCCCGACCGGTACAGTACCTCTGTGGGTCGATCGCTCAAACTCAGGCCATCACTGGAGTCTGTTCACCATTAAGTTGAAAAAGTGAGCCTGTAAAACAGAAAATGTTGTTTTCAGCTCACTGGTTATTGAGCTCCTCTGCTGGGGGGTGAAGGACGCAGAGATGAGCAAACGTTTATCTTTAGTGCTCAAACGATGATGCAGCTCCTTTTCAATTAATCAAAGAAAATGAAGGGACAAAATTTTTATTAAGCACAGCTTTATTTTATCCCAAACTCTGTTCAGTGTGTGTTGTTGTGAGTTTGTAAACATGACATATTGGGTTCTGTTTACATTTTATAGATAATGATACTGATAATAGAAAAAAAAGTGCATTGAAAACAATCTGTGCAATATTAATACCCTTCTATTCATTAAAAAAAATCTGTGCAATACCACTGAAATGTGCAGTAATTATTGCTGTAGTCGTTATATTTAGATTATTGGTACTTATGTATCACGTGGTATTTTTATGCTTAATTCCTTAAATTTTGGCACTCTTTGCTGTAATAATGCAAATTCTCCCAGTGTGGGACTAATAAAGGGTTATCTAAATGTTTAAAGCTGCTATTTAAAAAAAAAAAAAGAACAGAAAAGAGCAAAACTAAAACATTATAACCCAACTCTTAACTTTTTAGCTTCTTGCTGTTACAATTTCAAGAGGCTCAGGCACAGGAAATGAGTGGTCAGACAACATTAATACAAAGAAACGATTTTATTTACAAAGTTTCAAACATAGGACTACAAATACTAACCCCAAGACAAAAACCAGAAACTCTACTATTAATAAATAATTCAAGGAGCCTCCTGGAAACTAGGAGGAGTAATTACATAAACATAAATAGTCTACTTACGGAGGGTAATACCCAGGCAAGAAGATCTATGAAAATATCAAAACAAGGAATTAACTCGGAGCTCAGGATTACTCAAATCCAAAAACTAACGCTAGTGTGAACTAGCTGACTGGGCATACTCTGAAGTCAGAACTGCTTAAACATTTAACAGGCTCGAAGCAAACTATTCAAAAAATAAATAAAAAAATACTACTAAATGAAGATTCAGAGAATTAACTCAGAACGGACTTTATGACGTAGCGTCTAAAACTACAACAACTACCAGATGCTCGAACTGGGGCTTAGCTGTGAGCTGGGAAGGAAGGTCTGTCTTCAAAGGTGCAGGGGAGAGTCTTCTGCAAGTGGCGTGAAGGCTGAAGGCTGAATCCAGAGTGTGGAACAACGGCTGCAGGGGCAGGTAGGTAATGGGAGACTCCAGAGGCGGCTCAGGTGAGTGGATTCGTGGTGGTGGACTGGTCAGCTGGGTGAACACAGCTGCAGAGGACTGGAACTCACCACCAGATGAACCAGGAGGAGACGGAGCAGGAGCAGATGGACCCGAGACTAGAACAAAAGAAAAACAACCAGGATTACCAGAGATTCAGATGAGCAGTTACGGAGGCTGGAGTGAACATGCAGAGAACTGGTTACTGGCTGTGTCACGATCCGGCACTGAGAGGTGAGTGGCGTCTGGTTATATTGTGGTGAAGGTGGAGCTTGATTGGCTGCATTCCATCTGCTCCTGCACCAGCTGATGACGACTGCAGACTGTGGACACCTGCCGCTGCAGCCTCTCAGCCTGAACACAGCTAGAGAGGGAGGATGGGGCGGAAAGAAAGGGAGAGAGCACTATCTGGGTCCCGTAGTCGCAGGCCTGACACTTGTTTATAGTTTTTACCCTTTCATTTATATCTAGCTCGGGAAGAAAAGGCACATTTATTTCCCAAACTGTTTAACTATTGCTTTTGAAATGCAGCTTTCATAATGAGAAAAATGATGAACAATTAGCTGGACAACTGGGGAGAGCAACTAAATAGACAAATAATGTGAGTTTGTAAACATGACATCTTGGGTTCTGTTTTACATTTTATAGATAAAATCAGTAATCTGTTTACTGATTATAGCAAAAAATGTGCAATATAGACAATCTATAGTCAGACAGAAAAGCCCTGCAGAGGACAGTCAGGGAAGCTGAGGGGGGAGTTTACCTGCCCTCTGTTCAGGAACTTTTCCAGAGCTGCTGTAGGATCAGGGCACTGAACATTGTCAGGGACTCCTCACACCCTCTCCACAAACTCTTTGAATTGCTACCATCAGCCAGGCATTTCAGGAGGAAAAAACAACCATTTGACAGAAAAAAATTCTGATAACCGATTAATCAGCCGATTAATTAAAATATATATATATATAATGAATTAAATAACTTCTTTTTTGGTCCCTTAACACTTACAACAACAAAGATATGAATTACAGACTGAACATTTTACTGTTTTACAATACTTTGTCCTTTAGTATTTGTGTAATTTTACAACATAGAGGAATTTTCAAGTACAAAAACATGCAACAAAGCATGAAACCTCTGGGAAATTATATAACCTTAAAACAAGAGTCAATCTATAAATGAGTTATGAAATACATCTTGTCTTGTACTTCTTGTTGCTGCAAATTAGAGGTAGCTTATAGTACAGGTAAAGTTACTGGCAAAACATTATTTATGCAGCCCTCTGATGCCCTTTAATGTTCAGTCAAATTTTCTCTACTCCATTATTTTCTTTGCCATGAAGTCATGACTCATACAAACCAAAATAAAAAGCAGACACCTTTCTCAGATGTCAAAACATGTCATCTTTGACAGAGTTGCAGTTTAAATGTCTAATGGTCACAAATAGTCCGATGCCAATGTTACTCCACAACAACACACACAGTGAGTTGCTATTACAGCCTGTGCCACGTTATAGTGTTTTCTGACATTAGTCATTAAAAGTAAGAGTGGCATGACATGACAGTTGCTGAAGACAGACAGTAATGTTATTAATTTTAACTTTTCAGGCCTGCACTGAATAAAACCCTTCCTCTCTGTGTTCACATCGCTCCTCCTTAAATGCACCTCACCACGCAGCTAATGGAGTGATGAATGATTGTTCTGTACTCTCAATTATTTTGTACACTTACGATATTTCAGCAGTTACTGGTCTTGAAGCTGTTTGCTAATGCTAAGCTAGGTTGGCATAACTACAGTGATGTTATTGCTAACATAAAGAGACAGGGAGTAACTTAAGCTAGGTTAGCACAACTTTAGCAATGCGACGTAAATGAAAAGCATGACCCTGAAAAAGCATAAAAAGCATTTACTGTTTTATGAGAAATTAAGAATGTAATGGTAGTTAATTGGCAAAACTCCGGCCGATGATGATGATTTTAAAAAGGGCTATAATCGGCAGATTTAATCAGTGGGCTGATAAATTTGTGGGGTCCTATTTTATAGACGATCTATGTACAATCATCTGTGTTCTTTATAGCTGTTTTGATCAGCTGAAGGTAAAATTCCTGCTGTTGGTGAGACAGGATAATTGCTTACATATGCTTAGATATGGGGCTCAGTTGCTGCAGGAGGTGTATGTCTTGAAGTTGATAATTTGTCAGTGCTTCCAAGTGGCCAAAAAAAAAAAATAATAATAATAATTTTAAATTACTGTAGCAACCCCAGAATCAGCTGGTGGACATGAAAGTTAAATAAGGCTTCCCAGCTGAGAATGGGGGTCTTTTAAGGCTGTATGAAATCAAGAGAATTCAGCAGAATGAGGTATGAGCCAGACAGGTTCTGCAAAGTTTGTTGGAAAGCATCAGAGGAGTACAAAGTCCTCAGAAAGACGAGGCCGACGGTTGACCTGGCTGGGCTTTGCAGGTACAGGAACGCACTGATCTCCAGCCAGATTACCGTCTGAAGGGAGGAGGACATTTTTTTGGAATCCCTAAAACCCGCTTAACATATAATTTGGAAGGGAGTGCTGGAATATTCAAAAGGGCATGAGCGCATTTCCTCGATGGAGGTCAGTAAGAAAGCTTATTAGCGGAAAGGGCCTGATTTCAGCTTTGGGGTAGACATCTGCTGGGAACTGCTCGAGCCACTGCAATAATATCCTCCACCACCAAGTGCACTCTGCTCTAGTGTGATACTGATTGCAATATATGGCAAAAAGTCTGTGCCTGGCACTTAAAATGACAGACTCACCCCAGCAGTGAACTGAGAATTGGAGTTGACTGTTTTTTGTACTTCTGATTCTGATTTGAAGAGCAGCCATACACCTGGTGTAGGGGAGAAAAGAAAGCCATTTTAAACAAATGTTTTTATTAGGGCTGGGACTTTAATGCCTTAATTTTGATTAATTAATTACCGTGAAAATAACACGTTAAAAATAATAACGCAATTATCTGCACCCTCCTCAGTTCCCTCATTTCTGGCACACCGGTAACTCTGATGAACACTCCAGCCCAGTAGGTGGCGGTAATGAACCTAAAGTTTGTAGCCATGAAGAAGAAGCACAGGAAGTACTGAGTGAAGTCAGGCTCTGGTGAACAGTGAAGGAAGATGAGATTGAGCTTGTTGGACAGAAAGTTTTCTTTTAAAAATCTTCCTGATGGCAGCTTGGATAAAAGCCTGGTTGTGTGCAAATTGTACAACAAAGAGTTTTCTGATCACTGCGTCACTTCAAGCCGACGGTATCACCTCAATGTAAAACATGTTGCTGTTAGCACCAGAGCTAACGTTAGCTACGAGTCATGCTAACGGCTAACGGTGTAGCCATCCCATAATAGACCACTTTTCTAGACAGTGCTTGAGTTTACAGAAGTCTGTCAAATGTTGAATAAAATCGCTATAATTGCACTTAGATTTGCAGTAATCTGTGAATGTAGCAGACAGATGAAAAATGCAGATAAATAGAAATGAATCATTTTTGTGGTTTAAGTTTTTACTCCGTTGAGGCTCTGCCTCCTTGGAGGAGGAATAACCTAAACAAAAAAAATATCTCACTTAATTATAAATTTTTTGTTTATAAAAAAATTACATAAATAAAAATTGATATTCCTATAAAAAGAACCATCAAAATTCCACCATTTATCAGACCCAGAAAAGATGAAAACAGAATGAATCTCTGGATTTTCAACTTTCTGAAGCTCCTTGAACTACTTATGCTGATTTTATGTGCCATACAGTGGAAAAAACAACTAAATTCAGGCTTTAAATCATCAAAATCACTTTTTTCTATATGTCCCATTTTCCATCCATCCATTATCTATACACCGCTTAATCCTCATGAGGGTCGGGGGGGGGGAGCTGATTTTATTGAACATTATATCTCGCAGGAGCACATGACGGTTGTAGTTTTAGCTGCTTAACAATGCAAAAAGATTTGAAGAGGCCAGTGAACATATTTGCTCTGCAGGAATTTTTTATAATGGAGGAAAGCCAAAAAAATCCATCCATCCATCCATTATCTATACACCACTTAATCCTCACTAGGGTCATGGGGGGGCTGGAGTCTATCCCAGCTGACTCAGGTGAAGGCAGGGGACACCCTAGACAGGTCACCAGTCTGTCACAGGGCTACATACAGAGACAAACAATCACTCTCACATTCACACCTACGGGCAATTTAGAATGATCAATTAACCTCAGCATATTTTTGGACTGTGGGAGGAAGCCGGAGTACCCGGAGAGAACCCACGCATGCACAGGGAGAACATGCAAACTCCATGCAGAAAGATCCCGGGAAAGCCGGGACGCGAACCAGGGATCTTCACGCTGCAAGGCAACAGTGCTAACCACTACACCACTGTGCAGCCCATGTCCCATTTTCCTTTTTTTAAATAAATTTTAAATTATAAGCACGTATATGTCTATTCGTTTATTCAACTGTCAACCACAATTTTATTTGAATTGAAAAACTTCACTTGTGTCAAAAATTGGTATTTGACAAAACTGCACATTGCGATTAATTACAAAGTCTGTAATTAATTAGATTAAATTTTTTAATCACGTCCCACCAGTAGTTTTTATCTGAAGATTAAATGAACCAGTTCTTCTCTGAGGATTACAAGGATAGTTTGACATTCTAGAAAAGATCTCACATGTTTTGTCACGGGATGTGAGGAATTTAGAACCCCAGTGACATTATTCAGAGGAGTCAGTAGGCAGGTCAAAATTGAATTTATTGTACAAATAATATTAATCAGACTATGGCCAGCACTCACAAGCTGGACATGGGGGGAGAGTCAGGCTCCAGGGGAGCGGCAGTCTGGGGGCTCAGGCTGGCCGATCAAGGCAGTCTGGGGGGAATGGTCCGCATCCTCTGTCGAAGACGACGGCAAGGGTCCACTTCCTGTCTCTCTGGAGGAAGGTGGGGAATCCACGTCCTTGGTCCGGAGGACGGCTGGGGGGTAAGCAGGCTGCTCCACCAGTCGCAGGGTCTCCCTGATACTGGCACGTCCCGGTGTCTCACAGCGACTGAGGCAGTACGATCCTACATCCTCTGCCGTGGGAAGCTGGTCTTTATAGCAGCTGATGGGATGAGCTGCAGGTGTGAGGCTCTCGCAGCTGCACCTAATCCACTGATCAGCCGCTACAGAGAGCCTCACAGACCGGAGACACACCGGAAGGGGAGTGGATGGCCGGAAAGGGGCGGGACTAGACAAGGCCTGTGACATGTTTTGTATTTTGCTAATACATTATTGTACTTAACTTTCAGTGAGGTGTTTGCCCAGAGGAAATTCTTACTGCTCAAAGTTTGCTCCTCTGTAGCGACAGACAAAATTGTGACTCTCATTTCCACCTTGTCTTAGTTTGGATTTTATCTCATAAGATTCTCATATTTTTCTCCTGGAGATTTAAGTGAGAAGGGAAGAGAACAATTAGCAACAGCTGTCACAGCCAGGGTCTCTCCACTTGCTACATCCGCACTGCTTGAGTCAGCATGGATGCAGAACAGCTGTGGAAGATGCACACCTGCAGCTCATCCACCAGCGGCAATAAATACCGGCTCTGCACTGCACTGAGTGTCGAAGCCTACTGACTGTCTGTGTGCTGATTGGCTTCACGCGCGCTAAAGACAACAGTACGACTCTGAGCTGTCAGAGCAGCTTGTTTTCCCCTCAGCCGTCCTCCGGAGTGAGGACGTGGACCCCTGCCGCCCTCCAGAGCAAGGGCGTGGACCTTCCCACACCCGGACTGCCCCGATCGGCCGGTGTGAGCCCCCGGACTGCCGCTCCCCTGGAGCCTGGCTTTCCCCTCCCTCACTTGTAGTGAGTTTTGGCCTTGTTGTTTATTTATTAATAAAACCCATTTAACTGAAATCCATATACTGCCTGCTCTGTATGCTCTCACTCTTGGGTTCAAATGTGTACTGTGATAACAGGAGCCAAACTTGAGATTTAAAATTCATCATGGTTCCATTAGTTGAAGTTGGGAGTTACCACATTTAAATCTCACATTTGACAGAGGAGCAGTCTTTGAGCAATAAGATTTTCCTCTGGGTGTATGCACTTTAAAAAAAAAAAAGGAAGATTTCAAACAGAGCTAGGCTAGCTGTTGCCCTGTGCTCCCAGTGCTAATGGTAATATACTAAGCTAGGCTAGCCATATTAATAACGGTTATTTTTTGATTACTAGTACTTATGCATATTTTGATTTATTTTTATACTTCATTCCTTAAATGTAACATTGCAAATTTCCCCACTGTGGGGCAAATAAATGATTACCTTATCTAATCCTAATTATGTTTAAAACTGCTCTGTAAAAAACAAACAAACAAACAAAAAAAACCTGAAAAGGGTTAGCTGTAGTGTTGTAGTGGAAAAATTACAACATTATAACCCTACTCTTTTTACCTTTTACCATCTTTGAGCTTCTTGTTTACAGTTTTTACCCTTTCATTCTAGGCTAACAATATTTATATATAGCTGTTAAGAAGAAAAGGTAAATGTATTTCCCAAACTGTTTAACTATTGCTTCAAAAATGCAGTTTAATCACTGAACTTACTGCAGGTTGTGGTTCATAATGAGAAAAATTAACGGCAAATGGCTGACTTCCTTGAGCCTGGTTCTGTTGGAGTTTTTTTTTTCTCCCTCTCCCATCTAGGGTTCTTTTTTGGTTCCTTCCCATCATCGCTCATAGGGGATCCAAAGGCAACTTTGGGTTTTCAATTCAATTCAATTTTACTTATATAGCGCCAATTACAGTCAAATTGTCTCGAGACGCTTTACAGAACCCATATGCCTGACCCCCAGAGCAAGCCAAAAGGCGACAGTGGCAAGGAAAACACCCTTTTAACAGGGAAAAAAACCTCGAGCAGAACCCGGCTCTAATGTGGGGGAACCCATCTGCCTGCTGGCCGGGTGGGTTGAGAGGGACAGAAGAGGTAGAAAGGTAGAGATAGAGGGGTAGAGGTAGAGATAGAGGGATACAGATAGAGGGGTAGAGATAGAGAGGTGGGGGGGTGGGACACAAGGACCATAAAACACAGCCACACATCTGAAGCATCCAGCATCCAGCTCTGGGACCAGGGACACTCGGAGAAAGGACACAGAAAGAAACAGAGTGAATGTAATGCAATAATGGTATATATAGTAAATACATAGGTAGTTAGAGAAGGGCTCAGTGCATCAAGAGGTTTTCTGTTCTGTTTATAAATCGTGAGGTCTGTACCTCACTATGCTAAACGCTGTGAAATGATATGTTATGAATCTGCTCTATATAAATAAAACAAAATTTAATAGAATTGAATTAGATGCAGTGATCACAAATTAGATTTTTTTGTAGCTTTGTTAAGGTTTGCATTCATTCCTGTTCACTTCTTCAGGTGTTTACTTGAACTAAATGCCATTAATTAAATATATGAAAGTGGATATTTTACAGAAATTCCTTTATACTATCCCCCTCCCACTTCATTCCCACTCTCACCCCAACTGGTCGAGGCAGACGGCTGCTTTCCCTGAGCCTGGTTTTGACAGAGGTTTTTCTCCCCCCCCCCTTATTCTAGTTTTTTTTCTCATTCCTGTCCACCGTCACTCATAGGGAATCCAAGGGCAACTTTGGATTGTTGGGATTTCTGTTCTGTTTACAATTCGTAAGATCTGTACATTGCTATGTCAAGCGCTGTGAGATGACATATGTTGTGAATCTGTGCTATATAAATAAAATTGAATTTAACTGATAAATTAAGACTCTGAGACTAATGTACTGAAAGGTGAAGGAAAATTCTCTATTTAATTATCTTAGCTTCACTGCAGCATTAATCATCATCCTACCTGAACACTGTCCTTCAGCCTCTCTCTGTCGGTTTCTCTTTCTCTTATACATTTGAGAAGCAAGATTGTAACAGACACTCTATAGAATTAATTGAGGGTAATAAATGATTTATATGAAATATTAGGTCCGACAAGTCTCCTTGTCTGCTCATAAAATGACACCTGTGTTGAGTGGAGGCTGTGTGGGAGGATTAGATACATCCTGACGTCTTGTTGTGCTTTAAGGAAACATTATGAATGTTTCACGTCTACTTTAATAAAGTCACAGGTTGAGACGCTGAAGGGAATTGGTCGCTGCAATCATTCCATTCATTTGGTCCATAAGACAAGGCAAGGCAAGTGTATTCATAGAGCACATTTTGTACACAGAAGCAAATGTTTTACATAATGCATTAAAATGCTCATAAAGAAATAAAAAAGTGTGGAAAAGCATTTAAAATCACAATTAAAAAAACAGAACAAAAACAAAGAGTTACAAAAATAAAAGTGGGGACAACATAATGTCTTAGTGGCACAGTGATCAAAATCTGAGATCCCTTTCTGAAGTAACTCCCATTTGAATGAACACCTGCCCCTTTGCCCCTTGATGCCCGAAGTGCCCTTTTGTCAAAGTTCCATCCATCCATCCATCCATCCATCCATCCATCCATTATCTATACACCGCTTAATCCTCACTAGGGTCATGGGGGGGCTGGAGTCTATCCCAGCTGACTCAGGTGAAGGCAGGGGACACCCTAGACAGGTCACCAGTCTGTCACAGGGCTACATACAGAGACAAACAATCACTCTCACATTCACACCTACGGGCAATTTAGAATGATCAATTAACCTCAGCATATTTTTGGACTGTGGGAGGAAGCCGGAGTACCCGGAGAAAACTTTGTCAAAGTTGTTTTTTAAATTTAATTTAATTTAACTTTTTATTTTGTAAGTGTGTGTGTGAAAGTCTTTGTGGCCCAAACTAATAAATAAAACAAAAATAAAAATAATTCTGATCTACCCTCGGTGGGTCACATGATCCACGTAGACGTCTCTCACTGCCCAGACATGCCCAGACGTGCCCTATAGCTCAGCGCTAGCGCTGCTAGTCTAGAAACTGAAGACCGGAGAGAGGACTTCAACAACTGATGGTCCGGTGAGGAGGTTTTGCAGCAGGAACTGTTTGTGCATGGTGTATTCTAGATGACTGACTAAGTAAAGTGAGCATCCTGTGTGTGTGTCTCACTCTGCACACACCTGTCATAAGTTATAGCCACTAGTTAACCACACACAGTGTGCTGAGGGGAAATAGTACGCCAGGCTTCTTTTTGTTTCTATGTTGCTTTTGTCATGGGCAAAATGCATTAGAGAGATGTATTATTTTACTGTCAAGTGTCAGTGTGTTTCCTGTGTTTCTAGAGGCGATGAGGCAGAGGTTATTTATTTCACTAAAGCTATGTACATGCATTTTCACATAATTTTGGACTATTGCAGTATAAATATAACAATAATAATTAGAAGAATTTGAATTGTGATTTTCTCAACCTCTCATCTAAGCATATCAGTACTTTGCTTATAACATATATATATATATATATATATATATATATATATATATATATATATATATATATATATATATATAGACACAAATTAAATATAATATGCATAAATATAAAATATTTTAACTTTTTTAACCTTGCTGCCTTGCACAAAGTGGATCATCAAACTGAATAAAAGCACAAATACATTTAAATACATGATTTCCATATCATTTAATTTCAGTTTTTTTACTTTATTATTAGCACTACAAATAATAAAGGGCAGATTATGAATCAGCACCATGGAGCAAATTCATGGCTACACAGTATATGTCTTGAAAAGGTATGAAATTTAAAAACAAGGACTCCAGGAAGAGTAGCCACAGTTAAACAGTCCAGTGTCTTGTGGTGATCTAAATTCAACTTAATACATTATCTTCCTATGTCCTAAATGAATGCACAGCTTGAATTATAGCATTGTGGATATAGGCTGTACCTCCACCCCTCCTTTATTCTGGTCCCCCATTAATGTTCCCTTTTCATCTTACGAATGAGCAACTACTTCTGTTTAGTTCAAACAGTCAGCCTTGGCTGCAGCCTCTCTGCAGGAGTCTCCTACAAACAATCAGCAGTATGGCAGGTCACAGTCAGCCATTTTCAGTGTTAGTTATCTTTGCATCTTGTCATGATCACATAACACTAGTTTAATCAGCTACTATCTCTCCTGTGCTCTTTTTAGTGTCTACACTCTCAGATCAATATGGCCCACCTCCAGCAATATCAGCAGCAGCATCATCCTCCTCACCAACCCCCTCAACAGAAGCTGTTCAGTGAACCCCATCAGGTCAAACACAGTCTGCCCCCTAACAAAGATATGAGGTGTGAACAATGATCTGGTATGTCGTGATTCCATGTTACATTCTTTATGAATATGGGTTGCTACCTTTCAGCCAGTTATGTTGTAAGGTGTGTTTCTATATGGTGTTTCCAATTCATGCTCCATGTGTCCCCTTTTAACTTTGAGCACCTGCCCCTCCAAAGATCTCTGCACAGCCCTGATAATCTCCAATATATTTAAACAAGTTGTGAACACGTCCTGTTTCTCAGACTGTAAAGTCCAGTACAACCATACAGTACAAGCAGCTCAAGTTCTTAAAATATGTAAAAATATTAAAAACAAAAATTACAATTTTCAGGATCCACGTCATCTTTTCCTCGGGATAAAAATCCAGAACTCTGGGTTCTGAGAGAACATGGTACAACGCAAGCAAGAAGTCCGTTGTTGGTTTGACCATCTCATTTAACAAAGGCTCAGATGCAGTCTCTGAATTAAAACACAACAAGTGAACAGGAGTGTGTCATTCAGATGACAGGGCAATATGAACGGTGAATTATATGCAACAGTAAAGAATACTGTATATTATCAATGCAGAGAAGAAAAAAGCGACCGTTCTATTTGAATGCAGCATATCTCAGTGCAAGTATTCTCAGGAGATATGGTCTGAGATATCACCTTGTGGTGGAGCCCATTTTACGGTTTAGCTGTTTGAAGACCACCGTTCAGTCCATACCAGTGATGTGCAGAGGAGACTGACAGTTTGTCGATCTTTGTCAATATGGTTCATCGATAGTTTCTTTCCAATTCTGTGATGTCATTTACCCAGTTCCCAAGGTTATTTGACACTTGAGAGGCAGAGCATCACGTGGTAATCCAGGCAATTACCGAGAATGGTGTTACAATGGAGTTAAAATTTCACTTCAGAGGCAGCATTTCCAGAACTAATGTTTCACAGCAGCATGACAGGAAAGTCCCATTTTCTTTAGATGTAGTTAAGAAATGCTGCTTTCTTTTCCAACAGGTGCCCAAACTATCTCAAGATGACAAGATTTTTTTCCCAAAAAGAAGCAGCAGCTGAGGAGTGCCCTTTTAGATGTGTTCCTCAGCTGCTGCTCAGCTGCTGTTGTTCAACAGTGTAACTCAGTTAAACAACAACACAAATGTTAGAAATGTGGCCCTGCCACTGACAAGCTTGCTAGTCAACAGGAGTGGTGCTGACGGAAGGATGAGGGCGTGAACAGCTTGTGACACAAATTGGGAATCCTCTGTAGACCAGACCATCTCATTTAACAACGCTCAATTCACCCTTCAGCTAATTGAGACCCAGCTTCGGACTTTTCTTCTTGCTGATGCCTTTTCTCTGTGGCATCCAAACCATCCATCCATTAGCGATACACGCTCATCCTTAAGCAGATGCGGATAATCTTTTTTCTGATCATCTTAGTTCGGATCCACTGTCACACTGCAGTATGAGAGCTTAAAGCCCTGCTCATAAATATTCAACTCATTTCACATTAACATCTATGAGCAAAGCTTCATGGTAACATACTGAAATTCAATTCAGTTTTATTTTTAGCACAGAGCATCAATTCACACCATGTCATCTCAAAGCACTCAACATAATTAGGTGAAGACCTTCCAAAATGAAGAAGGAAACTTCACAAATCCAAAGATTCTTTTTGAACAGCTCTCTGCAACAAAGGAAGAAAAAACTCTGCTTTAACAGGCAAAAATCATCAGAACCAGAACCCGACTGGTTGGGGTGAAGGTAAAAGGAAGAGAAAAATGGGACAGCAGTTAAAACACAGACAATGTATTATATATAATCAACACTCTGAGGATAGTTAGAAACGTAGCTCTGTAGAAAGGACCACACGATACCTACAAGATGTCAGTTCTAAAAAAATAAATACTTCAATTCTCAGATCATTTGACAGTTTTCAATCAATCAATCAGTTGTTTTTTATACAGCCTGCTAGCCATCCGCCTGCTAGTTCACCTGCTAACTCTGAGCCCCCTCTGAGTATTGTTAGGATGGGAGTAATGTGCCTTCAGTTGGCCAATAATCATTGACTTACATCCCCGAAGATGGTAGAATACCTAAGGACATCCTGTACCGTGAACTCGCCTATGGCAAGAGAACTGTTGGCTGCCCTCAACTGCGCTTCAAAGACGTCTGCAAGCGTGACATGAAAGCCCTAGACATCAACACAGAGAGCTGGGAAGATGCAGCAGCTGACCGCAGCAGATGGTGCAGCATCCTCCGCAAACAGCTGAAGTCCGGAGAAGAAAAGATCCGGACCACAGCCAATGAAAAGAGAGCCAAACAGAAGGCGCGCACTCCCAGAGCCACCTCAACCTGCCACACCTGTAGCCAATGCTGCGGAGACTGCCACTCCTGCACTGGATTCATCAGCCACAGCTGCCGCTGAGGCAAAATCTGACTTTCTTTAAGCTGGCACAATTTCCATGGTCGACTTTGACTGACAGAGGCCTACTACTACATCCCCGAATTCAGCTAACCTCCAACCAACAAATTTACAGTCTATATCACCACCAAATTACCCCACATATCCTGTCTCCCCTGAAGCAGTGGCTGATGATACCGGCAAGTCTCCTTTCAGGGGGACCTGGCTTGCCATTAAGTCCAGCTCTGGAGAAAAGAGAGGTCCATGATGCAGGAGCTCTCAGGCACCCCCATCTCCATTTCCTCTAGTGCCCTGTCTTCCTTCCTGCTCAATAGAGCATTAGGACTGGACAATTTCCACCCCAGCCAGATCAGCTCCCCGCCTGAAAATGCCCCCCAGCGTTCCGAAGAGCCACCGATGGGAACATCTTCCAGAAGGCAGCGTGGCTCCAGGGACACCGGACCTCACCGCTCCACAGTGCCCAGAACTTGACCTTCCCCAACACCCAGACCTCGCCGCTCCACAGCATTCAGACCTCAACCAATGCCCGGACCCTGCCGCAGAATGCCGCTGAGCCCTGCCGCTGAGCCCCGCCAAGTTTCCCCAGCAATAGTTCCTCATCCTGGCCTTCTCTGAGGGGGTCGACCCTGCCTGACCTGTCAGGAGGGGCTCTACACTGCCTCACCTGTCCTGAGGGGCTCTACGCCACCTCACCTGTCCTGGAGGGACTCTATGCCACCTCACCTGTTCTGGAGGAGCTCTATGCTGTCAATGCCGCCTCCACTTGTCCCGAGCGGGTGCTGTTGACACTGCCTCCTGTCAGCTGATCAATCCCCAAGCCTAGAGACTGTCCTGCCCATCATGGCTAACAAGCCTCCGCTACTACTCCGCTAGCTACCCCTGCTCCTGAGCCTCCGCACCTTTGCCGGGTCCCAGTCCAGCCTCCAGAAGGATCCTGTCTTCACCTGTTCCCAGCCCGATCTCCAGAGGTGTCCTGTCTTTGCTGGTTCCCCATCTGGCCTCCAGCCCGACTGCCTGAGGCGTCCCTTCTTCATTTGATCCAGTTCCCAGCCTGGCTGCCCGAGGTGTTCCGCCTCTGCCGGCCTCCAGTCCGGCTGCCCGAGGTATTCTGTCGCCACCGGCCTCCAGTCCGCCTGCCTGAAGTGTTTCATTGCCACCGGCCTCCAGCCTGGCCACCAAGAGGGTCCCCACCTCATTAGCCTCTTCCCCTGCCGGCCTCCCAAAGGGTTCCATCCCATCCGCCTGCAGCCTCCCAAGAGGTTCTGTCCCATCCACCTGCAGCCTCCTGAGGGTCCCTGTCTCCTCCTCCTCCTTCATCACCAACATCCTGACTGGTTCCACCTGCTTCGTCGCCAGCTTCCCAAGTGGTTCCGCCTCTGCCATTGACTTCCAGGCTCTTAGAAGAACTGCATCCCCCAGGCCATTCCGCGGAATGGCCCCACCTCTCTGACCAGCCTCTGGGCGTCCTCTAGAATGGTCCTGCCTGTCTGACCAGTCTTCAGGCCATCCTCCAAGCATTCCCCAGAGCAGTTCTACATGCATTTGAAATTATTTTGTTTTACGACCATTCTCTGGATTGCCCCCTGGTCTTTTCTGTTTTTGGAACTCTGTAGTTTCAGTTTGACCCCGACTCTGGGCCATCCTCCAGAGCGGCCTGCCTGACTAGCCTGCCTTTGGAGTTTGATTTTTTTTGGGTGTTTTTGACCAGCCTTTGGACTACTCTCATCTGTTCTGATTTTGGACTAGACTCTTCTGGACACCTTTTGTTTCTTCCCTCCTCCAGACCCTGTCTGCCCACCCGGCTCATTTTGGAATTTTTGTTTCATTCACTCACTCCCCACCGGACCATAGACTGCAGATCCTCACATGGACTCAGTTCCCCTTTGGATTCCCTCTGATCCCTACTTCATCTCCAGACTACAATACCACCCATGGATCTAGCTCTTCCCCCTGTACATTCCGCTGTTCCCTTCTGTCCCCAAGCCTGCTGTTAACCTGTTTTGTCTCCTGGATTTCCCAAAGCCTGTTTGCTCCCCGTTAGTTTAGTTTGCCCCCATTGTTGTGAGTACCCCATCTTGTTTCCTTGATTAATTATTTCTGCTGTAGTCTTGTAATATTTTTGTAGGTTTTTTTTTTTTGGATTAGTATATTTAGTATTAGATTTGGTAGTTGGCTCCAAGCTTGAGTTTGTCATTAAGTGAGTTTCTCTTTTTGTTTAGTTTGATTTTATTCTTTAGTTTGCCTGCTTTGTTTGATTGGACTTTGTTTTTGTAAATAAAAACTTTTTTTACATTCTGCCTCTCTGCCTGTAGCCTGTGTCTGCACTTGGGTTTTCCAAACCTCCCCCCAGTAACAAAATACCTATTATTAAAATAGAGATAGAAAATACATTTAAAAAATATATAAAAACAGAATAAGAAATGCTAACAGTGAAGTAATAAACTGTACGTAAATAGTGAAATCAATAAAGTTAGTTCTAAGAAATTTTATACCATATCATTGTAACACCCTTCCTTGTTGCTACTCACGTTAAGTAAGTTCAAAAGCTGAGGTCATAAAATTGAATCTGAAAACAAAAACACACCACTAGCCTTTATTTTGCTTATTCTTAAATTATCATTTCATCTTTTGGGGCAGTAAGGTGGTGCAAGGGTGGGTGAATTGTTTGGCGGTTCTGAATTTGCTTGTATGGGCGTCTTTCTATTTGTATTAAACTTAACTGCAGAATGGTCTGACTGCACTTCATTATTATTCTGTTTTCGGGAAAATAATCTACGGGCTCGGTTGTACATCTTTACACCATGCATGAATAAAACTAGCAGGGCCACTGTACCGCACAATTCAAGTCTTTGGTGAAACTGTACATATTCAGTCTGGTCAGTTGCTGCCTGGAGGTTGTTGTAATGCATGGATAGTGGAAGAGAAGAAGTCTACGTAGAATTCTGAGCCAAAGGCTGGTTTTTATCTGCAGTCTACATCTGGTGAGTCAGACTAGCTGGATGAGGCCTTCAATCGATGAAGCAGATATAGCTGATGGACTGACAGATTTAATTGGTCATGTAATCTCTGGAGGCTATTTTAACATGCCAGTGGATTCAGAGATGAAAGAAGTGTTCGACAGAAGAAGACTAGGCTGTTTTATCTGTTTTATCTGCCATTTTCACATCAAGCAGCATAAGTCAAGTCAGACTTAAGTCAGACTTGAGCCATAAATGTGACTTAAACCCAAAAAAATCCCTCATTTCTGTGTTTGCTTGAACTGAGCTGTGACGTAATCATGCCAAGGGCTCATTTCACCCTACATGCTCATGAATATATCGGTTACATATGTTAGTTAATTATCTTAATTTAGTCTTTTATGTGCCACATATAAAGTCAACACATCGTACTCCTTCATTAGCTTGGGCCCTCGTGAGTTCATGCATTTATTCATTCATTAATTCATGCTGAGCCTTGCGCTTGTAAGTGCATGAATTACAGATAAGTCACGTAGGCTTATGTTAAAGTGGAAGTTACGTTGCAAATGATCTTCATCAGAGCATGACAATCAAGGAGCAGCTGTCCTTTCTCACTCAGCCTGTCTTTATGAGGCAGCTGAACTCTGAGGTCCTGAGAAACGTGAGATATAGATAAGATCATCACGATAATGCTGCATTGTGATGCTCACTTATGTATTCTGAATTCATAATTCAAGCTGCAGCATAAAAGCCTTTATTTTACCATTAGAAGCGAACCCCACTGAGTTACTGAATGTGGACTCTGGGATCATAGGAGTTTACATCTACACAAAGTCTTTTTTGTGTGAAGTTGGAAAGTTTTATTACAATAAAACGTTAGATTACTGTGTTACTGTGTTTCTTCAGCTTCCAGACAGTAGTTGGGCAGCCTCGGGTAACGCTAGCCCAAGTAGCTTAGCATGGCTTGCTGTTCGGAACAGTCGTATTAAAAGTCCGGCCAAACTCTACGGTGGAGAACTTGGCACTTTTTTGGAGCTCTGCAGCAAACTGTACACACTTAGAATTTCTTCAGGATACACTTGCTTCCAAACTCTGTCCTCTGTGACTACGGTGGCACTGTACATATCGCTCTGCTTTGGCTCTCATGTTCGTCTCTCTCACACACTACTGCAGTGCTCCCTCTTACGTCACACACGCACGCACACGCACACACACACACACACACACACACACGCACACGCACACGCGCACGCGCACGCACGCGCACGCACACGCACACGCACACACACACACACACACACACACACACCGCAACCTACCTTCATAATGGGACAGGCTTGGCCTACAACAACTGTGAAGTGAAGTCTGATCTACTTGAAGAGATAGTTGACTGAGTATTTTTCCACACATCCATTCTCCAGACTATCAGTCTGGTTGCAGCAGAACAAACAGCGTCCTCCACTGGAAAGTTCCTTCAACTTCTTCCAGATCCTCCTGCAGGATTAAGGCTGATTTGATGCCAGGCTAGTGGACACAGCTTTTTTGCTCAGAGGGAAAAACGGCTGAACCGGCTCAGAGCGGTGACCCTGGCACCTTGCAGCTCCTTCAGCACCTCTGACAGGATACCTCAGGGAAAACAGGGCTTAGCCGTTATGAATCCAGAAAACACATTTACACAGGATTAACTAATTCCCTAGACTCCTCTGTTATTTCTGTTTTGGTCTGCTACTGTGTGGTCAGAACAGCTTCGCCGTGGTTCCTCCTGAGGCTGAAGATCAGCAACGACTGTTGAGGACGCTGAAGGCCAAAATGTACTCAAAAGAAAAAGAGATTGGGCAGCACGAAAGAGTTGGAGAGCTCATTTCAGACCTTCAGTTAGGACGGTTTGGGTCATCCAAGTTGTTTAACCTTGCAAAAAACATTCAGATACTATCTTCCCACTTTTTAAGACTCATTTTACAAAAGTGATTTGAAAGCGCAAAGGAGGAGTCACAAACGACAGTAGCGTCACATTTCAAGGCCATTGTGTGCTCCCACATGGATCACAGATACAGTGTTTGTTTTGATTAGTGTAGTGTGTCACAGTTAAAGCTAAGAGGACATGATCTCATGCATGTTAGAAGGCTTTATCGCATGTCAGCTTGCATGTTGGAAATTTGCTAAAATGGTCCTTGGGCCCCTGGGACAGCAAAGGTGTGAAAATGCACAGAGCTCCAAATGTTTCCGTGTTGACAGTGATGGAGAGGTGGTGGGCTTCCAGATAATGGAGGAAATCAGCTGAAATTTGAATCAGTGGCTGCACAGACTGGCTCCATGTCACAGAGTCAGGAGACGTCATGTCATCAAATTAATCCTGATGCTGGAAATGCTGCTACTACCTACTTTACACTGAAGGAAGGTGCTCAAAAACATGATATACAGTACAACTTGGTTTTTCTAATGTGATGGTACATGTTGCACACCTTTGTGCTTTTTAGATGTACGTTAACACTGATGGTACGTGTCCACAGGAGCGTTTCCCAACATCTCACACTTGATAGGCATGTCACTAGCAGTTCACATGACATTTGCTTTATCTTCATTCCTGTAGAGGCGTTGTACCAACATGGGGACTTGGATGCAAACTTTCTCTTTTATTACAAAAACAGTTCAGCAAAACGTATTTCTGAAAGCATTTGAAGCGCAATCAGCTCACTCAATGCACCTGTTCCCAATCACACCTTCAGGTATATAAGCTCAGTTCACCTACTCACTCCCCGCCAGAACATAGACTCTGATCCCCACAGTTTCTCGCTTTTGGATTCCCTTCAATACATCACACTTGGACTCAGTTCTCTCCCTGGATTCCAACCAACACCATCTCTGTCTCCAGCCTGTACCTCACCTGTCTGTCTCTTGTCAGTTCTCAGATTCCCTGTGCCTGCTTCCCTGCCCTTTTAGTGTCGATCCCCTGGGGTCCGTTTCACGAAGCAGGTTCAACAAACTCTGAGTTTAACCCTGAACTCTGAGTTGATCTACTCTGACATAGAAAACTCTGAGTTTTCGGTTTCACAACGGCTGATTTGAGTTGGTTTAATCAACTCGGAGTAGTTTCACCCGGAGTTAAGCGCGTGCACCACAACTCTGAAAAGCCAGTATCAATGGAGCGCCGATTCGACGAGTCACCATGGCAACGAGGAAGTGGAGGACTACATCGTTTGAATTGGAAATCTTAATGCGCTTCTATAGCGAGTTTGAACACGTTTTTAGAAAGAAGTGCAACACCTGCAGCTGCAAAAGAGAGGGAGACGGTGTGGGAGAACATTGCTGCCCGGGTCAATGCGTAAGTTTAAATCACAATAATATTACAGGAAAACTGTTTGAATAGTAGCCTATTAAGTTATTTCATTTAGGTGCAATCCTGCAGGGGAGAAGCGCATGTGGCAGCAGCTGAAGATGAAATATAAAAACAGTTTTAAAACAGGTAAGAAGTCGGCATAATCTCATGGAGCTATCTCATTTTGATCATGTTTTACATTGTAAAGTAGCTTAAATATTAAGTGGCTGTTTGACTGTGCAGTGGTTTTATCCCACACAGCCTAAATGTCTGCATCCATATCATGTTCTGTTAAATAATTAAGCCTATTTAAACTAACAAAGACTTCTACTCAGCCAACTATATATATATATATATATATATATATATATATATATATATATATATATATAGATAGATAGATAGATAGATAGATAGATAGATAGATAGATAGATAGATAGATAGATATTTTTTTAAGCATGTTCATACAAATATTTATTTCTCTTTTGTGTCTTTTGTTTTTCTTTCGGCCCAACAGATTCTGATGGTACTATCTGCCTGGTGGAGCCCCTTCATGCCACAACAGACCTTGTAACTGTAAGTAGGCAATACTCCAAAGATTTTGACAAATGATAGTTTAAGTCTACTGAAACATATCAGTCATCTAGGATGAAGAGGATGAAACTGTGTCTGCTGCCTTTACAGAGGGGGATCCAGAAAGGCATACAGAGGTATGTAACTGATAGTTCTCTTCCCATTCACATTTCTGAACATTCTGGTGGAATATAGAGTGTGACATTTAGCCTACACTGAAGTATTGCACATTCTCATCCTTTTTAACAGAACATGGCTGGACAGCAGCAGGATGCTTCCTCAACTTCCACTGCACAGATTGACACAGTGAGATGGATGTTCAGTAAACACCAGAGGTTCATTCTGTGGAATTCATGTGCAACTGTATAATTTAATGTCCTCTATGTATTCCCAGTTATCAGTAAAATAGATTTACAAACTGCACTTGCTGAGAAAAATACAAAAAACAGATAAAGAAATGCAGTACTTGGACCACCAGTTTAAGAAGGCAGATCTGGAAATTGAAATACTGGAGCACAAGTTAGAGGTGGATGCAGGTCACAGGTGAATTATGTTAACTACTGGAACATGAACTAAACTAGCTCTTTTATTTGTAGGAAATAAAGAAGACCAAATGAAATGTGTATCATGTGTTTATTTGACTGCTGTGGTGGTGATGATGGAGACTTATACTCTGCAGTGATTATTGCATATGGTGTCTCTGACTGCTCTGCTGTCCTGGATAGCTGCAGGTGGATGAGGTCATCATCTGGGTCTTCAGTTTGTAGGGCAGAGTGTTGCTCTCCTCTAATAGTGGTAATATTATGAAGAACAACACATGCCACAATAATATCACAGGCCTCTCAGGAGTCACCCTGAGGTGATGTAGACACTGGAAACAGGCTTTCAGCAGGTCTATGGTCATCTCCACCCTGGCTCTCATCCTGCAGTGAACCTGGTTGAAGTTCTGTTGGGGGCCTGGTTCAGGGTCAGGGTATGAGGTCATCAGCCTGGGTTGGCATGGTAACCCCTGTCACCCAGCAGAAGGCCATCAAACTCTCCTGTAATGTATAGTGGATACATTAGAGTATATTAAAGGAGGGAGACAAGTCAATTATATTGTAAAAAATCTTTAGGCTGTTTACCACGTTGCAGTCTGTTGCTCAGGTTAGACTCATGATAAATCCTTGAGTAGTTTCACCCGAAGTTAAGGGCCAGACACACTTTTCTGACCGTCCTGCATACAGTTGTCTTACTGAAGTGCTCTGCATCTCCGACATTATATAAAAAACGTCCATTTGCAAAGAACCGGAGCGCAACACACAATATCTGCTGGGATGTGAGAGCATGACTGTGGTTGGTGATGTTGTAAATGTAAGGACGGATTAGGTTGGATATAGATTATGGACTGTGACGTGAAACGGTACCGCTCTAAAAGATACTTGTCCGGAAATGCGAGAACATCTATGCGCGGTCTGATAACAATCTCCCAACGAATATTTAATTCTCTGTGCTGTAATTCTGCTCCTTCATCTACTGGATCGTTAATAAAAGGACATGACATTTACAGATGGCAGAACTAGACTTCGCCAAAACTCGCCTGATGACTGAATGAATGAGGAAATCAAATCGTGTGTGACTGAAAGAGGGCGGAGACTGAGAGAAACTCGAGGTTTACTGAGAAAAACCTGGTCCCAACCAGGTTAGATTCATAGAGTCTGTTACTATGGTAACTGACCGAGAGTTTAAGTTACCCCTCTTTGTGAAACAGGCTAGAGTTACCCCTCTGTCTCTGGTTTGAGTTACCTCCCTTTGTGAAGTGGAAAACTCTGAGTTTCCCTCATTTCAGGGTTAACAAACTCAGAGTTTTCACTAAACCTGCTTCGTGAAACGGACCACTGGTTTAGTGAGTGCTTTGTTGTCTTTTAGTTTAATTTTTACTGTTTGGTTCCTTTTCTTGGATTTCTGTGTTGACCCTAGTAGTAGTTAGTTCTGTATATGTTTGTATTATTTTGGTTTAGTTGTTTCCCCCAGTATAGTTTCTTGTCCTTTCTTGGTTTGTGTTTATTTTAAGAATAACTTCTTGAACTTTCCATCTGCCTGTTCAATCCATGTCTGCACTTGGGTTCTCCAGCGCCCCCCCATAACACTTTAATACTTTTGCATGGCACTGGTAACCTGAGAGTGAAACCCTGGAGGCTTTGTCCATCTTTTTTCACACTGCCCGGCCAAAAAAAAGTTGCCCACTCTAATAATTTGTTGGACTGCCTTTAATTTTGAGAATGGCACTCATTTGCCTTGTCATTGTTTCAATAAGCTTCTCAATGTCACAGCGTTAATTTTTTTTTTTGGGGGGGGGGGTAGCTCTATAAGCATTTCTGATGTTTGTGTAAGCCAAGTCCAGTGTGTTGCATCCTCTAGTTGCAAAGTTCACATATTGGTGGAAATGGGGGAGAACAGTCTTCATGTCAGCCTGATTGAAATCTCCAGCTACAATGAAAATGCCCTCTGGATGTATGGTTTGGAACTTTGTGATGGTCTGGTACAGAACACTCAGGGCCTCCTTTGTGTTCACACTGGGGGGGATGTACACCACCATGATGATAACAATGGAATGTTCCCGGGCCAGGTAAAATGGGCTGGATTTCACAGCAAGGAGCTCTGAGTCAGGAGAGCACTGACTAGAGACCACTACTGTGTTATTTGATCATTTATTATTGATGCATATTACTGCACGTCCACCCCAGGCTTTTCCACTGAGGGCTTGGCTCCTATCCAGCCGGAACGTAGTTAGCCCATGAAGGCTAATGGTGTCGTCAGGTACAGCTGGGCTGAGCCATGATTCCTTCAGAATAAGGACACAGGACACATCTTTTATTACAGTAACTGACTTAACTAAAAAAATCAACAGCATAGAGTATAATGAAGCCTCAGTAAACCACCTATTTGTCAATCCACCCCTACATTTGTGTGTCAGTTCTGGTTCTCAGTAATTAGTTGGTAGTTCAAACTAGCGGATTGTTAAGTCAATTTGGACCATAAAAAACTAAGAAATGTCCAGTAAAGGCTTCAGTTATATGTTAATCAGTAAATTTTGTCCATTCGACAGCATCAGGCTGCAGCTACATTTGATGAGTTTATTGGTGAGAAAAGACTTCATGAATATTAAAAGATCTGCTCACTTTAATGTGCCAAAGCAGAAATGATTCACAGTTTAGTCCACATAGACTGTTCTTGTGCAAACTTTTTGAATACTTTGGAGAATGGGAACTCGGTTTTAACTGTTCATCCATTTACATTTTAAAGTGCAATTTCTCATGATAGGTTACTGTAACAGCTGACAAATCCATCAGTTTCATGTTTTCTCTCCTTCACAAAAATCTGCTTTCATGACAAAAGGCTAGAAAAACTGTGTGTTTTCACAGCTATATTGTCAAATGCTACCTTCAAAGTTTGACAAGTGTGTGTTCTGCCTGTCAGCTTAAGTTAAAGCCTGAACTTCAGTCCAGTCTGTGTTTGCATGTATGTGAGCATGGAGGATGCTGACGCCGAGTCCACTGGGGTCCAGACTCTATTAGGGCTTTTTTAAGAACTGTCATATGCTCACAAGCACAGTGTGAGCAGACTTCACCAGGTACAGAGGACTCCTAAACCTTTCTGCTTTTCTGTAGATCCCTAAGATGGCAGTCATCGCTCTCCCTGACGTCAGCAGAGTGCCATTGGGCTGATGTCAGTGTTTCTGCTGCCATTACAGGTATGTGACGGACTTTTCTGTGATGAAACAAAACCTGACAGGAAGTGGACAGGCGGGAGAGCTGAGAGGGCACTAATACCTTGTAGAAGTCAAATCTTTTCTTCTGCTGTCACACCTCTTACAATTCTAATTTGACGACTGCCACCGTTCAGTATCCCTCTCATTCCCTGTCTCTGTTCGGCAGCTTCTCTTTCCCCTTCTTCTGCTCTCCATATCTCTTTCCCTCTCTCTCCTCCTCCCACGCTCACCCTCTCACCTCTTCTCTCGTCGTTTGATCAGCGGAGCAACATCTCAGCAGGAGTATTTAAGGAAAGAGAGGCTTCCTTGCTTTATTCTCTCTTTCGTACCTCCTCTATCTTACATCTCTCCATGCCCTCATTTGCTCTCCTCTCCCTTATTTTCTTCTCACTTTAATAGTCTTTCTCCACTTCTTCACAGCAGAGGATTTTTGCACAGCAACCGCCATGCATGTGTACACATCAGAGTGTGTCTGTGTGTTTAAGTGTGTGAACAGAGAGGGTACAGTTGTAGTGTTCATTTACAAAGCAGGAGAGTTGCTTCTGAGTCACTCAGACTAATCTGGCCTGAAGGTGCAGCTCCAGAGACCTGCGATGTCTGCAAGTATGTGAGTGTGTAGCTGGTGTAGTGTGTCTATTTCTGCAGATCTTAAACATGAGTGTGCATGCAACCGTTAAAAGCAAATAAGTAGATATCGTTAGTTATTATCACATAATTTCATATGATAGTCAATGAATAAAATTGAAATGTTCATATTTAACAGATAAAGCTTGTAGTGGAAACAAATCCAATTAAAAAGACCTGAACCAACCAAGCAGCAACAACCACAGCTTAACGTAAAATTAATGAAGTCCTCTAAAGTGCAATATAATTTATGGCCACTAGGTGCTGCCTCCAAAACATCTCTAGGTCTAATAAATTGCCGTCACCAAGGGTATCAATTTCTCCTATTAAAATACTAAGACGGTGGTTACTCTGAATGTGTAACACACACATTACGGCTGCTGCTGTGCAATGCTTCCACCATGATCGATGAAACTTTCTTAACCAGGCATGGGAGCAGCACGATGCAGCTCTGAACTGCAAACACAGAAACAGACTAGTCCTATAGTGATAATTTTACATGCTCAATCCATTTTAAGCTGATTTAGTTTGTTTTTCATAAATTAAACTACTGAAGTCACAGCCCTGATAAGAGAGGATGCGGAGCAGCTGCAGGGCCCGTGCAGCTGCAGCTCATCTCTCATCCTGCACTGCAATAAAGACCGGTGCTGCGTTCAGTGCAGCGTCGGATCATTTCCTGTCGTTGTCTCTAGTCTGTGAGACGCGGTTTATGACCGAGTCGACGGAGCAGCCTGCCTTTCCCCCACCCGTCCTCCAGAGAGAGGACGTGGACTTCCACCCCTCCTGGACTGCCCCGATCGGCCAGCCCGCTCCCCGAGGAGTTCCTGGCCGCCGCAGCCATGCTCGCGTTCCCCCGTTGCCGAGTGCCTCCCCCCTTGACTACCGCTCCCGGGAGCCCGCCTCCCTCCCTCTCTCACGAGTTGTGAGTTTCTGGCCTAGTTGACGTCTTTTGTTAGTGTGTATTTTTGTATAATAAAAACCCTGTTTATTCCAGTCTGCCTGCCATCTGCTCTGTGCTGCTGTCATTTGGGTTCGATTTTGCCCCAAACTGTAACAACTGGTATACAGGAAATAACATTTTTTTGAACCAACAGGCCTTTTATGTTGCTAGAATCTGCTGACAGTTGGTTTGTAGCGTTACCCCTTACAGAGTCTATTGCAGTCTGTGAATGTTAATTTAATTCACAAAGTTGTGCAGACAAACTAAAGTGACATCAATCCCAAAATGAAAGTTCACCATAAAGTTTTGCCACAAGCTGATACTGTACAAGGGTAGGGGAAAAACGTTACATATCGTCCGATGACTGTGAAATGTGGATTTAAACAATGCGACTGTACTTTAACACACTAAGCAAAATTGTCCTTTATTCTATGTAATTCAATCATAAAAAAACTCACTGAAAATGTGTCGTAATCCAGTATAAAGCAAAACTCCAGTTGATTTAGGTATTGTTTTTAATAGCGCTTCTGAGAAGCAGCTGAAATAACATGTTACGGGGGGAAGCAGGAGAACCCAAGTGCAGGCACACAGAAAACTGGCAGACAGGTGAATTTACTGAAAAGGATTTATTCAACCAAATAACTAACCTAATACAGAAAAGGAAAAACAAACCAGGAGATAAATTAAACCAAATCTAACACTAAAAGAAACAATACTACTAAATATACAAAAACCACAAAACCAAACAGGAATAAACTGAACCAAACAACACAGCAATGTACTTACAAAAACCAGGGGGAAACAGAACTAAGGGCTAGGCAGGCTCAGGGAATCAGAAGCTAGTGGGGAAACAAAACTGGTGTACTGAAGACTGAGGAGTATCCAAGAACAAACAGAAGTTGAACAGAGTCCACGAGAGGGAAATCCAGGATGGGGGAATCAGTTTAGTCCAAGGGCTGAAGCTGACAGGGGGTTGGAGGCTTGGTGGGGAGAAACAGAATCCAGGAATGCAGAAGAAGCCATGAAGGGATGTGAATCTATGATCCAGCGGGGAGTGAATGAACGGACAGAGCTTAAATAGGTGGAGGTGAGGTGGAGAACAGGTGAATGGTGTGAACTGATTGCTGCAGCTGAAACTCATTGTAGCAATCAGCAAGACAGAGTGCAGGCAGGTGAAGCAGGTGAAGCAGGAGGGTGAGAGACAGGGAGAGAGAGAGAGAGACATGAGGGAGAGATAGACAGACAGAGGGAGCCAGAGAGAGACAGGTCAAAACAGAAACAAATCAGGACTCAAGGGAGAAAGGAGGAAAAAGAGGAAGAAGGGAAAGAAGGGAAAGAAGGGCAGGGGCTAGAGCAGGATCCTAACATAACGACCTGATTGGACATAATCAGCCACTCAGAATGACCCTGTGCAAGTCTGTGACTGGCTGGTTTTGTAACGCTGTGCTAAGTCGAGCGAGTGTGAAGGCAGAGTTGAGTGCGTACAGAGTGTAGATGTGGGGCGAGAGCGAGAAAGACGTAGCGAGCGCATAGATCAGAGATCTGCATGAGAGCAACTGACAAAACTGAGTGAAAAACGGCATGATTGTGCCTGTATGTAGATAGCTGTAAACATAAAAATAGAATTTTTGAGCACAGAATAGATGTTTGTTTGCGCTCAGATAAGTTTTTCTTTGCTCAAGGTTTTTTTTTCTGTGCTCAGAATTTCACACTGCATGCTCAGGATTGTGGGAAAATATAATTCCATACTAATGCACTAGACATGCTTTAACACACCTCGTGTATTTGGAAGGTCCTCGCTCCAACCAGAAAAGATGGTGTCCACCATGATGCTGACTTCAGTTCAGCTACAATGAAAACCAACAGAAGATGTCATCACTTGCTACGCCCATCCTTATTTGCAGCTCTAATATTGCTAACAAGTACTGTCCATGCAGCCCAAAATGATACCGCTTAATTCTCTGTTCCACATGAGTTCTAAATGTGTATTCATCTGTGACTGAAAATAGTCTCCAACAAATGTTCTATTCACTCATGTTTGAACAATGTTTGCTTAAAACTACAACACCCACCTAGGTATAAGCTATTTTTGTCTCTTTTTTATATGTTATAGGACTATTTGCAGCACATTTCATACATATAACTGACTGCAAAAATAAGAATGTCTTCCAAAAGACGGTGTTCTTTCGAGGGCATTTTTCATGTCCACCTTCAAATGAGGTTGTTTAGACTGACATGGTCACATAAAGCATCACCTGACCTTAATGTGTTACAGCAAGTCTTAGCTCTTAGTTGCTGGAGTGGAAATATACAGAGTAATGAAAGCTCTGTCCTGTCAGTGGCTTAGTGGGTGAGAATGAACATGTTTACAGTTCTGACAAAGGAGTAAGTCAGCTGACATTGTTATAGAGGAACAAACGTCTGGGGAGAATGTTGGGGACAATGAATGGGTCCATAAAAAACAAGACTATTAAAAAAGACACTGCTGTCCTTTTTCTGTTTCAAACTAACAGCCAGCTTTGTTACGTTTTTTGAAAGCTTTGCCACAACTGATCCCTTAAATCACATCTGTTATTCTAGACATGAAGATGAAGGTCTCTTCAATTTCAAAACAAAATCATGTTTGTGTCTGAACCTAAAAAAACTCAACTATAGTGTTCACAAATCAGAATAAAGCTGCTGATAGAGAACTATGATTGTCTGTTTTTAATTTGCAGTATTTGCTGAAGTGAGTGGGTGTAACCAGGAACAAAGGATCAGCAGGATGTTTTCTCCTTTCGGAGGTCATTTATAGCAAACTTTTTTTGAGGGCAGCCTAGCATCATTTGAACCAGCAGAGCTGTATTTCAAATTCTGCTTGAAATCCCAAAGTTTCCAGAGATACCAAATACATCCATCAGAATGTTGGGAAATGTTTCATGATTTGGTTTGCAGGTATTTGTGTCATAATGACAAGCAGGAGTTCATTTGATGCTGTCAGATAGTGTAGGGTAAACTAAACAGAAATGTGTTCTTGGGTCATGCCCTTCTGAGCGTTATGAAACATTTTGTAATCATCTGAACGTTGTTTGTTGTTCGCAGCGGTAGGCTATAATGTGCGCATGTACAGTACTTTATATAAGCACATTGCTGGGACTTTGTTTCTCAGGGCTGAATCCCCATACTGAGGGCTCAGGAGACGTTACACAAGACAAAATTGTTCATTGGATGCGACAAGTATTCTCACCGAGCTGCAGAACGACGCCTGACAGCCTCACACACCTCATCAAGTATTTAATGCAAACTATGTTTCATGCATGGCTGTCTGTGTGTGCTGTACATCTGTGTGTGTGTGTGTGTGTGTGTGTGTGTGTGTGTGTGTGTGTGTGTGTGTGTGTGTGTGTGTGTGTGTGTGTGTGTGTGTGTGTGTGTGTGCAGATGAACAACTCTTGGTTAAGAGCAATATACTGACAGAAGACAGCAGTGCATCCTACCACTTTCTCTCTCACACACATACACAGATGAGGCCTCCAGAGTTCAGCTGGCTCTGCCCATCGCCGTGGGCAGTGAGCTTTTGTAGGGCAGTGCATTGTGGGTATTGTTAGGCACCGAGGCTGTAAAGAGCGCAGGCCATAAAATGGAAGGATGAGAGGGAAGAAATTGCATGAGAGTGAGCGACGGCACAAATATAAAGAAGACAGAGGAAATGTATTGACTGTAAACCAAAAGCCAATGAATGTGCTGCAAACATAATGTGGGCTTATTGTTTGTTTTGTTCGGGGGAAGAAATCATCTGAAAATGATGCTTAAAGCCATTTCCTAGCATGACCATGGAACGTAAAGTACCCCGGGCTCATTATTTGGCAGGTATAGACTGGCTATTGTTTCATCGGGCAACATCTGACATTACACAGGAAATTTCCGCCCTGATTTTGGCCCGAGTGACAGTTCTGCTTGTCGGAGCGCTGATGCTGCAGGGATGGTGAGCGCGAGAGCAGGAAGGTGACTAAGCTCCATAATGACCTGCTGAACAGTGAATACCGAATCATCCAGCGGACACAGGTTCTTGGTTCAAGTATGACAGCTAAAACAGAATCTGCAGTTGGTGACCTTGAGTTGGACTTCTCAGTACCTTATTACTAAACCCAGAGATATTTCAAAGGAAGCAGAGAGGAGAAGAAATGCAATAATAGTGAGAAAACCTGGCTTTTTTGATAAACATGTCATAAAATGAATAATTACAAATGCTAAAACATATTCAACATATTTAGATATTTGACTTAGTACTAATGTCAGTAATAATCTTTCCTGCACAAAGTGAAGCTCAAATCATTACAAAACAACACTGCAAAGAGTAAACAATTTGAACAACAAGATGATACTATTTTCTCAAAGAAGGATGGCAGTGAAGGTGCGTTGGATGAATAATATGTCCACTGATTTGGTCAAGACAAAAACATTCAAGTTAAATTTGGTAAATTCATCCATCCATGCATTCTCTTTTGCTTATCTGGGGTTGGCAGCAGGACAAGCAGATCACTCCGAACGTCCCTCAGCAGAACAACATTTTCCTTTCCCTCCTGGGGGATCCCAAGGTGTTCCTGGGCCAGATGAGATATGTAGCTGGTCTACCCAAAGATCTGCTCCCAGTTGGATGTGTCTGTAAACCCTCTGGACCTCAGATGCCCAGACCACCTTAACTGACTTCTTGTGATGTGAATGAGAAGATGAAAAAAATTTGTTCAGTAATTTATTTTGATTTTACTTCTAAAGCACCAATTTTCAACACCATCTCAGAGCACTTCATGTGGTAAGATCAAGCTGCTGCAATGCTATAGCACACAACCATAAACCAAGCAAATCCAGTGATTCCCTTTGAGCAGCACTTGGCGACAGAGGAAAGAAGCAGCAGAACCAGGTGCAGGGAGGGCAGACATCTTCCTCGACTGATTGGGGAGACAGGACTTAGAAAAAATGGGCACAGAACACTAGCGGCCAGCACTGGTCGAACCCTGACTCTTTGTCTATCCCCATCACCAGAGGGCTGAACTATGAAGCCAGTACAACATATCCAGGCTTTCTTTGTGCGAATCGGTTCAACAAAAACTAAAACCTCAGTCAGCGTTAACGGGTATCTGAAGGTGGTTTTCAACTTTGTCAACTCAGACTTTCTGCTTCAAATTCTGTTCACACAAAAGGATGAGTTTTTATTGCGTCATGTGACTCCTCTTCAGTAAAAGAAACAATCGAGTGCAGCTGCTTCAGTCAACATGTTGTTTTAATGGAAAACAATGAGGAATATAAAAATGTATGAAGGCAAAAAGCTGCAATTGGAAATGATGCAAGCCAGGAATGCTGTTAGAAAAGTGTTAAACATGCGTAATGTATTTGCTTTACAAATCAATGCAGCTGATTATTTCTAACAGACAGCTGGACAATAAAACTACTGAATTTTAAACTTCATATATTTAAACGCGATATTGTATGGAAGTGCATTTAGGTCTGACACTGTCCCATAATGCAGGACATCACTTTAGTTTGTGGCCAAATCAAAACTAATTTTACTGATATATATTGAATATTCTCTGTAATAAATGGCAGTAAATCAATCAATGTTCCAATCAGTGTTCTATGAGCTGCAGAGCTAGCAGAGTAAATGGATCAAACATAAAAACATATTCCTGTGATTTATGCATCACCAACTAAATACATGTTGGGTTTCCATGGCAACACAATGCATACAGTGTGTGATACTGTAACTACATGGCTTCATTCAGTGGTTTTAGTAAAGTACAGATCAACAAGTTTACAGATAAAACGTTTTCCCTAAGCTGAGCATCCATATCGCTCATAATCATCAGGAAATGATCTGGTTAAAGGGAGCTGCTTCTTACAACCGATTTAAATCAGAAACTCTGAACAGAACCTGGACCAGGTTAGCTCCACAGCATCAGTTACCATGGAGATGTAGAAGGAAAAAAGAAAGCCACCTTCAAGATACTGAAAACTCTGACTTTAGGCTCAACATACCTGCTAATCCGTTAATCTCGCTCTGTAATTCAGCCCTCTGGTCTAAATTTAATTTGTCTACCACTTGGTTCACCTGCAAAACTACTACCAGCTTCAGTTTTACTTTGTGTTTTGTGCCACTTGACGGTGTAGATGCACATTCAGCATCACTGTTAGCATGCTGACATCACCACTAAGCACAAAGCACTGTTTTGCTTTCCATCGCTTCTAGCATCACTTATTTAATTAGCTTGCTGGAGCGGACTCAGTGTGGAAACAGGAGGCGACAGTAGCAGACAGTCTGTGCAGAGGCTAGAAGACTCTTCATAAAGAAAAAGAATTTATGCCCACTGACAAACAGTACAGAGTCAGTTGTGTCTTGAGTGGACTGCTGGACAGTTTGGAGTTGGATGACTAAGAAAAAGTCAACCAGCAGCACAGCAGCCTTCTCACCTGAGGAGCAGTTTTAAGGTCCAGCGGATGGGCTGCTGAAGTGTCTGGATGTCGTGTCAGCTGAGATGACTGGTTCCATCCCAAAAGCTGTAGATTCACTTCGTTCACTGTAAATGCACACACAATCGCTGGTCCCCTAATGGATTTATTGCTTAGCTTTGTTTGATTTAGAAGCAGCTAAGCTGAAACAAGGTAATGTGATAGTATAATCTTACAAATTCGAACCAACCATGATAGAAATGATTATTTTACAACCTTAAAACTTTTTGATACCAGAAACAGATATATGGTCCCCTCCGAACATTAGGGTGTAATTTGTGGAACTTAAGGTACAGATTTTGAAATAACCAAGCCCACAATGTAGATTGTTAATAACCCGGCTCAGATACCGAACACGCCTCTGCCATGGTCAACTCTAGAGCAAAGAGCAGTGAGAAGTCTGTCTGAACAAACTGGAGTCTAAACTGAAAATCTGATTTTTGGGTATGTAGGTGTTGGTCTGATTGATGTAATCGTCTTTACTGTAGTACTTTCTTGCAGAGTCTATCTGGAAAATGTAGTATTCACTGTCTACATCGAGATGTTGGGGATAGTTTGTGGATGTTTGAGTTCCTCAGGAGGAGCTGTTTGACCTTTACTGGAGTCTTTTCTTGCTGGATTCATCTGGAAGTTTTAGTACACATTGTCTTCGTTGAGATGTTGGGGATAGTTTGAGATCGGTTGATGGTTGAGGTCCTAAGGAGCTGCTTGACTGTTTGACAGTAGTACTTTCTTGCAGGATTATTTGGGAGTTGTATCTGCTGTCAAAGTCAACATGTTGGGGTTAGTGTGGGGTTTGCTAGGGTTGGAGATGGCTCTTTGACTTCTGCAGAAGCAGTTAACTGACCTTTACTATGGTATTTTCTTGCAGGATCTATCAGGTACTTGTAGCATTCATTTTGACAGCCGAGATGTTGACAATGGATAGTGGATAAATTGGGATTGGCAGGGTAGGAGATGGTTGTTTAATTGGAAACGGTTGACTCTGATTGATTTGCTGAGGCTGTAAAAAAAAATCTTCAAATTCCCTGATCTGTTTTGGATTACTAAGATGGGACAGAAAGTAACCAGTTGAAATATAATGTAGTTGTTGATCTGTGCATTTTCCCAGTGATATTTTGGATTATTTAGAGATGCACCAAAACACAGAAAGGACATTTTTGTTTTCACATAAACACTGTTTTCTATTAGCTGGAGGACCCTGGTAATTTGCGCCTTCATGACTGCAGTCTCTGGGAGTGAAGCCCAGCCATTGAAAGATCAGGTTAAACATGGGATGTCAATTGCAAAATCACGTGATGAAGCAGAACAGTGGACAGCCTCTTTCACAGCCTCTCCTTACTGCTGAGAGGTCCGTGATTTGCACTGGCCTGTTTTTTCTTCTCACTGTTTCCCGCTGAGTCAGATGTCAACTCAAATGGCAAACATAACTCCTTTGGGTGGTCTGATGACTCACATGTTTCAGGCTACCTTTTTTTTTGATCCCGCCCTTGATTAAAGGTCCTCAACAGGAGTCCTGAATTGTACCTGCTCTTCACTGCTGGGGGTCGAAACATGAATTATTTAAACCTCTGCAGACCTTTTTCTTCAGCTGGTCTCACATCCAGACATTGACTTGTGTTCCTCGACTCCGTGCCTCCACCTCTTGAGCCAACTCACATGTAAGAGGGTGGGATTGGCTGCAGCTGACAGCAACGAGAAAAGAGTTGGAAAGACTTTGGTGATGCCTGGCAAATAGCTGTAGAACCATGTTGTCCATGTCTTCTGTGGTTTAAATCCTGTTGACCTCTGTAACAAAGGTCAATGGGAGAAGCAGCAAGCAAGAATAGACAAAGGATAGAGGCTTAAGGACTGACTGTAAATGTGGGATGCAACAGGAGAAGTGATTACAAGGAATAGTTAGGTCTCATAGCATCATTGGTATGTTGGCTAACGGGACAGGTGCATTGTACATTTGTATTTAACACTAAAACTGCATGTGAAGTGCAATGAAATTAGAAATAATTATGAAACAAGCATTTACTTACTGAAAAAGTGGATATGAAATCAATTACTTGATGGCCTATTAGTACAATTAACATGTGTTTTGAATGAAAAGTTCTTGAAGACCGTAGTGCACTTAGTGGACAGCAGTGGTATTGTGCTTTAAAGAATTTGCACATTGGCTTCAATCTCAGCCTGTGGGAATTTGACTGTTGGCTAGTTTGCCTTTTTTTGGGAAACAAGTTAGAGACCAGTTAGAAATTGAGATACAGTAATTTTAGAAACTTTGTCCTGCTATGTACTTGATTTACATTTTTAATCTCACTGACTGGTTCTCATCCCCAAACCTTTTTATCTTGTAGTGGAGAGCCCTGAGTGGGACCAAGTGAAGATTTTCTTTTATTTTCATTTTGTTGTATTTTGAGAGGCATTGGCCCACTGTGACTAAAATTATGCATCGGTAGCACAAAGCCTCAAGATTAAAAGACACATTTAAAGCTCTGGAAAAAGTCCTAAGTGAACCAAAATACCATTTTCAAAGAACAGGATATGATTAAATCCAATGTTGAGTTGTCCAGCAAAACTGTGAACTACAGATAAATACAGGGATTTTAAGCTTCTGTATCTAAATCACAAACAATATATTTTACCCCCAAAATGGCAGAATTTTCCATAAAGAGGATTATAGGTGACATTCCCAAATTGTTGACCTGATGAATGATTTAATGGCACATATGTCATCACTGGAGCCAACGTCTTCAACAAATAAAAAAAACCTAAAGTGGCTTTGTATCATGATCCATGCCTGGCCTCCCTTCCTCTCCGCTTTTCTCCCCTCTTCTCCTTTTCCTCTCTCTCTCCCTCCTTTTCTCCTCCATGCTTCTCTCTTTCTCCCTTTCCTTCTTCACCTCCTCTCCCTCACTTCTACCTGCCTCTCTCCTCCTCAGCCTTGGTCCTCCCTTCCTGTTGCTACACACCTGGCTGCAGAGTTAATCCAGGCAGACCAGAGACAGCTGCGAGAGGAGTGCAGCTGCACCTCATTGGTCCCTCATTGGATAAAGCCCAGCTCCCTCCTGCATTCATGGCCAGATCGTAGCGTCCGCTACACCCTGTAGTGAGTAGCTCAGATAGCCTCATGATCAGTTGTTTCAGCCACAGTGCTGAACCTAGCTTTCTTGTCCCTTCCTTTCAGCTCTCCACCGGATCAACCGGTCAGCTGCCAGCTGGTTCTACCTGTCATCTTGCCTGCCTCTGTTGTGGGTTCCTCCCCGGCTTTCTCCTCCGGCATTCGCCGCCGATCTCCGCGGCACGTCCAGCTGCCATTGTTCTCCGCGGCACCATCAGCAGTGCCAGTGTGCGTCCTCTGGACCGCCGGTTTCCAGAGCCTGCCAGCCCCATCTCCCTCAGTGGCCTCATTTCGACCAAAGAGAACCAGGGTGCTAGCTCGGTTCAAGGTAAGTGCCAGTTTTTTTTGGTTCAAATCTCGTGCCCCCCACCTCCCCCCAAGCCGGTTTGCTTTTCTTTTGGCAAGGAGCCAAGTTGGAACCGCATCATTGCATCACCACAACACGTCAGGATGTCACTGCATGCGTAGCCATTCTACGACAGTGGCGCACCGTAAACATACAAGTGCTGTTCCTGACTTTGCAAGCCTACACTGTGATCCAGAAACAAATAATCTGTTAGTAGCTACCTGTCTTCATCATAGTCACGGGCAACGGCGAGTATGTTTGAGAAGACAGATAATTGTCACTGATGTTTTGATTCTTAACAGTGGTGTGTTAGCTTAGCTACTTAGCTTCGACTACGTTTGCATCCATTACATAGCGGTTAAATAAATGCAATAAGTTGATGATAATATCTATGTTAATCTTTAGAGATGGTTTTAAGGCTAATTGCGAGGCAGAGGTCAGCTGTTGCCTGGATATCCACGATCACACCACTGGTGGGACACAATTGTACTGGATTTCAGCTGAAGGCTGCTGTTCTGTCCAAACTGTCATGAGACATTTTTATTGTGATATACTCTCCACTGTTGTTAGCTTTTTTTCAATAAATTGTTTGAGATGAGGAAATCACCATTGCATGCTTCTACTTAAATGCCCTGCTTTCATGATAAGATATTATAAACTGTTTTACATTTTCCATAAATTTCACCTGAAAGTTGAATAACTTTTTGTGAGTAGTGTATGTCGAGACGCCATGTAAGCATAGTTCAATAATGTATCTGCTGCAGTAGTGCAGTTTATCTATGTACCTTGGTGTGACATTAAAACAAACAACATATGTTGCTGACATGTTTCAGACTGAAATCTGCTTGAAAAGCACAACTGATTATCTGTCAAAATGTGTGCAACAGAAGTGTGCACTGAACACTGAATAAAGTGTAGATTATAGACAAAACTTTCAAAAATTTCCATCCATCCTCTGGATGTTCTGGAGCATGGCAGTGGTCAGGTCTTGGTGTCTTCTGATCTGTTCCAAGAACCGTTCCGCTGACCTCTCCAGATACTGCAGCAGATCTACAGTAGCATCCTGCTTCCCTTTTTCCTGCATAAAAGCACCCAAAAAGTATTAGTTGTCAATAATTATTTTATATATTCATAAACACAGTTAACTTAAAATTAACATTGTATTTTGTGATTTTAGGATTAGCCAAAAGATAATGTATTGATCATGTTGATGTCTGCACAGTCTAATCAGATCTTAGTTGATCTGGTCTGTTGAGAGGAGGATGGCATGGATGAGCTGCAGGACGGGATCAGTGAGCTGCAGAGTAACAGTCCTGGTAACTGGACCTCATCCTCCAAGGCCGACAACTAAATAAATGAATAAGAAATATTGATGAGAGCATCTGTAATTTAAAACCATTTTCTCCATTAATTGATTATTAATTTGTCCATACGATGTTAGAAAATGTTACAAAAATACCTGCAATAATTTCCAACAGTGCTAAATGCCTTGTTTTATTTGAGCAACAACTAAAAACCACCAAAGAAATCTGTGTATACAAAATGAATGCATTGAATTTCCACATCTGCAAGCTGGAAAATCACAGAACAATCAGCATTTTCCCTTGAAATTATAAAAACAGCTGCACATAAACAGTGCTCTTTACTTCATTGTGTTAATTTGATCATTTGAATCAGTTTTAGACTCGCATTAATGATAATGTTGAACTGTTTATTGGTTCTTAAAGGGAACTTTAAATAATTAAACTATAGTTCAGTAATATGATTAAATGGGCAGTTGTGTAACAGCGTGGTAGGTTTTGAATACAGGTCTTGTAATGAAATATTGCTGCTGCTTTTCTCAGTTTTCATAAGATGTTGTTTCATAGCTTGTTAGCTTAGCAGCGGCTAACTGGATAGCAAACAACAGTCAACCTCTGATCACTGATCCTGTGTCCAGACCACGGTAGCTGATGTAACGTTCATAATATTGATGTGGGACCATTGTAGCTGGCATATTCATAGTGGGGTAACAGCAGGGTGTTGGAGAAATAAAACTTACCAGGATCAGGATCAGTGGTCTGTACGGTGGACTGCATCAACTCCAGCTCAGCTGTGGCGTTCAGGGACCCAGTTGGAATCACGGAATGCAAAATGGGGGCTCTTTTTGGCTGACAACTGCTGCATCCCAGCTCCCTTTTCTGGTCCATGTAGTCATTTTTGCGCTTTTTATGTTTGTTGAGGAGTTAGTTGAGGCTTCGCTCGTACCGGCTGCAGCCATCTCCCGCTGGATCGTTTCCAACACCGGCATGGTCCGAGAGGCTCCCTCTACCTTCGGCTGAATTTCATCTGATTCTGTGTTTTCACCGTTGGTCGTCGTCACCGTAACCCCGCCCCCTGCCCGTGACGTACTCGGTTCTCAACTCTGGCCAACTCTGGCCCAGCAATGAGTTGGTGCCCGAAAAAGCCCCAGTTTTTGGAGCCTGAAGCCGGAGCTCCACATATGGAAAAACAAAAACCCGGTGCCAAGTCGGGCACTGGCTCCAACGTCGAACCTGAACCAGCCCTATGGAAAAGGGGGTAGTTAGCTCCTTAGTTTAGTGAGTATTGTCTGGGCTCTGTTTTATTTTAGTTCAGGGAGTTTGCCCGCTTTTGTGACCTTGTAAAAATAAACACCTTTGTGTTTCCACTCTGGGTTCAACCCCCCGAACCCCCCGTGACACTTTCTCGTAAAATAACTGCAGTTAACGTACAATAAAAAAAAACAGCATTCAGTGAAAACACAAATTGTGCTTTCATTGGATGCCATAAATAAAAAACGGTTACTGCTGGAGCCCTTTCTGTTTAATGGACATGAGATACAAATATATTTACAAGTCAGAACATAAACAATGACGTTTTCTAATGAAACTGATAAAATATAGTGGACCGCAGCTGCTCTCAAAAAACTTCTCCTTCTTATTCTTCTGTACAAACAAACACCACTGATCCTAAACAGCACTTCAAAACATAATGCCTTGACAATGTTCAGCTTGGTGGATAACATCAATAACTACATAACTTCAATTATACACTGATGTAGTTACAAATATGCAAGCACCTTTTTTTATACAAAATGCAATACCGATACCACAGCATTGGTATCAGAGCATCAATAGTTCCTTAAGCTGCAATGAACATGTTTCTAACAAAAGGTCTGAATGTTAAGTGGGTAAAACTGACAGATAGTGTTACTAAGCAGTCAAACAGGGTTATGTTAAAATAACAGTAGAATCTTAGACTTTTACTTTTCATTCTCATACAGATAAGAAAAGTCTAAATAACAGAGTTGATTATAATTAACTTGGTAGCTCCAGCTGATTAAATCTGCTGTGGACAAAAACAGTAAAATAAAATTACCTGTCAGCAGCTAAAAAGGTCTGTCTGATATCAAACAGCCCTGTGTGTGTGTGTGTGTGTGTGTGTGTGTGTGTGTGTGTGTGTGTGTGTGTGTGTGTGTGTGTGTGTGTGTGTGTGTGTGTGTGTGTGTGTGTGTGTGTGAGAGTGTGTGTGTGTGTGTGTGTGTGATTGTGTGTGAGTATGACGTGAGGAGGAGCGCTGCAGTGGTGTGTGTGTGTTGCAGAGATGAGTGTGGAAGTGGAGGCATAGTGAGATGCACCATGATGATACAACCAGTCATAGAGGACCAGTGTGAGAAGCCAGTGTTCCCAGGATGAACTGTAAGTGTGGACAGTTGCTGCCGTTCAATAAAGTGCCTCGTTCTGCCCCTGCAAAGTTTGTCTGGACTTATATCTGGCGGTTACTATTAACGAGCCGCGCTAAGCTAAGCGGGCTAGCGCTACCCAAGGCTGCCCAACTGCAGTTCGGCAGCTGGCAGAATCAGGTCAGTAACACAGCTTTTAAGTTAAAGGCAACCGATCTGCCTGTCGAAGAAGGAAATTGAGCTCCTGTACGTCAGCTTGATATCAATGAATCGATGGTGAGATGGCAGCATGAAGAATTGACTCAATACGTTTTACTGCCGTGTTACAGGCACTGTTCAGAAAAGGCATGTATTTAATTAAAAGTTTAAAAAAAAAAAAAACTTTCTCTCTAAATATCTCATGTTACAACGTGGACACCTGTGGCTTATAGTCAGGTGCGGCTTGTATATGTACAAAACTTTATTTTTTTAAATTTAGTGGGTGCGGCTTATATTCAGGTGTGCTCAATAGTCTGGAAATTACGGTAATTACAGACTGCAGGACTCAGCAAATGGTCAGTTGTCGAAAGCTTTGTCAGACCTTTTCAGTCTCACTGAGACACTAATAAAGTGGACCGGGAAAGCATTGCACTTGAAAAAAAAGAAAAAAGAAAACAAACAATACCAAGACTAGAAGTGAACACACCTGGAATCACAAAAAAAACCAACATTAATGTGCAAGTGTCAGCGAGCAATGAAGCCCCCACCATTTGCATATCACAGCCGACAGTCGCAAATAACGCCTTGGTGATTAAGTAACACAGATCTGACAGAGGCTGAGTGCTTCCCACCAGCAGCAGACATTACAGTCAGCATGAAGCTCTTCAAACACTTCAGACAGCTCTGGCTCTGCTGACAGCTCCACAATCATCACCTCGGATGGCACCGCGCTGGCGTCCTCTGCAGACTAAAGCAAAGTCAAAAATCTGCAGACTTTAGGTCCAACATCTTCAGCAACATTTAACTGAAAAACACTTGAATTTGTTTTGTGTCCTCACTGGTTAAAGACGGGGGGTGGGGGGGAGTCAATGAAATATTCAAACAGTGAATGTTGTTCTGGTTGGAGGAATTCAAGTGTAAATCTAAGCCAGTAGGGAACATGCATCAGCCCCAGTAGTGAATTTCCTTTTACGAAAGGAGAAACACTTTGTGCTGCCCGCCTCCTGTTGAGTCTCCCAGTTTGGCTTTTACTCCTGGTGTGAACATAATTCAATACAACTCTGTACAAGGATTCTTCTTGTAGAGTGGACTTACGGGCTTTTCCTTACTGAAAAACTGAGTGAGATGGTTAAAAGCAGCAGGGCTCATCTCGAGCTGCACACGGCGTTTCATTTTTGAACATCTTTGTGGTTACAACTATATCATTTATGCTCTGTTGTTGGTGCTGAATGGTTTAAAAGCCGATTTACTCGACTGAAAGACATGTCTAACAATGTCAAGTGCTTTAACAAGTCGGTCGCTCAATTTTGTATTCAAACTTTATGGAAACACACAGCAAGGTGCAGACCGGTGTCGGTTTCAATGCAGTTGCTTCAAAACAAAATGAGTCAAACCACTTTGCTGCGTTAGATCATGCTGTTTTTCATTCATCAATTAGTCATGTGACCTATTAGTCACATAAAAAACAAGTTAGTTGTAACATCAGTTGTTTTCAGCTGTATTGCACAAGAACATAGTGTTTGCTCAGATGTCATGATCTTAAAAGTTAAATTTTTCAAGCACACAAAAGATTTTTTTTCCCACACTGACTGAAAAAGTAATCTCATGCAATTATAAAGACTGTTTAATTAGATTAAAAGCTCCAGATCAGCTACTAATCAACCTTGAGGTGTCACCGTTTAGTTAGCTGCTCACACAGGTCTTGTAAAATCCATTTTTTTGTCCAAACAAATAAAAAAAACTCTGCATGAAAATATAAATGTTTCTTTCATCAAAACATCTGAACCGATTAATGAAAAATCAGTTTGAATAAACATTTCCCAACAAAACGTCATTTTCTATAAACTTCCAAGCTAATTTTTGTCACTTGTCTTTCACGCCGTGTGTCAACTGACTAAATGACAGATTATATAAACTACAGACAACCTCAGTTTCCGCCCTCAGTGTTCACGTCAGAAAAGCTGTGTGAAGGGTTTATTTAACTAAAAAGAAACTATAAAAAACAGCATGTTTTTGTCATCCTGTCATCAAATATCAGCCAGAGAGACCCGAGAATCTTACAGACAAGCTTCGTAGAGTTGGGAGAAGTCATGATCACCAGATCAGTAGTTTTGTTGCAGACTTGTGTTTGCCAAAATAACAATCTGCTGAAGACTGACACCACTCTCATGTTTCTATGTTGAATATGTAGCTAGAACCCCGAGCGAAAAAGGAGGAAAAACAAGAAGTCTGGTGAAAAAAAATATCTGCAGCTTCTTTAAAGTGGCAACAGACAACATGTTTTTAATAGTCTCTCTTTGACAGACCATTCTGCAACACAAAATCTACAGCACAGAATGGTGTGACTGCACCTCATTATCAATCTGCTGGTGGGAAAATAAATCACAATCATACCGAGCCGAGTTCAGTCGTGTTGACTTAAAATACTATTTTTTAGTCCATTTGGAGTCTGTATTCTGTACATAAAAACAACTGCAGAACATGTGCACTGTTGACCTCATAGAATAGTTTTTGCACAAATTCTGGGCTGCAAACAAATTTCTGCAGAGGTATATGGGACTCTTGCAGAGCTAGTTAGAAAATGAAATTTATGTTGTGCAGATTCTCACAGCTTATTTTTTAGTCTGTAATACCTTGTAATATTCAACCCAAGCTGCTTGGTGTTCAATGCAAGGAACTGCAACTCATTAGAGTTGGATGAAAAGTTTACTGCAACAATAGGAGTCACATTTAACCAGTCTTTGCAGTCCTGATTTGTGGATGAACGAAACATTACCCGCACAAAAACAGAACCAGTGATGCAAGGAAGGAAATAGGTGAAATATTTTGAGATGTGAACTACCACAGCAGGTTCTGATAGGTCTGCATCAACACTGAACTACGTGGAAAGAAAGCATAGGGTTAAGTAAATATGCTCCTGGGTCATATTCTGACTGCTAGTAATAGCATGGGGGGCGTTGGGGCTGTGAAATTCAAACATCCACAAACTATCTCCAACATCTTGATGTAGACAGTGAATGCTACAGATAGATCCTTCAAGAAAATACTACAGTAAAGATCAAACAGCTCCTCCTGAGCAAATCAAAGCTGTATCTCCAACACTACCAATCCAAAACTATCCCCAACATCTCACAAAGGTGCATACTATGTCGTTTCTCAGACATCGAGGATGTGCAGATGTTGAAGAAAATGTCCATTGACACTGATTTGTTTAATAATAATAATTTTATTACAAAGAACACAGCATCTGATCAGACACTATGGTCTGCCCGATGGAGAATTCAAAACCAATATGAACCTCCTAGAATAACAATATGCGCTCACTTATATAGGTGTCGTTGCGTATGAAGTCTCAACATATGGTTTCTGTTATAATAGAAGCCAAAGGTCAAAACAAAGTGCCCTATCCATCAACCTCCTGTACATAGTGACCCCTTTCTAAACAACAGCATCAAGTTACTCTAAAGAGCCAAGAGCAGACAAAACACATTCCATTCTGTTAAATATATAAGTAACACATGTCTCAGGTCAGACACTACAGCTACATGTTCCAGAAGCAACCTGAGCATTCTTTGGGGGTTTTTTGGGCTGTGATGGACATGATTGTTGGTTTTGATGCACAGACATTAGAGTGTTGTCAGTCTCTTCTTCTAACTCCCAGCAATAATCAGCACCTCTCTCCCAAAATGTCAAACTATTCCTTTGAAACCAACCCGAATACCTGTTCCTCTCGACTCTGTGATGCCGGCTAGTAAAAATGAAAGTCGCTGTGGCACATCAAACAATAAGCAAGAAATACAATGTTCAAAAGTGAAATTATGGAAACTTGCGATCCAATTCACAATCTGCATTTTTATCCACTTATCACTGATTTCTGTCTTCCTAAGTTATTCTGTTGCTGAGAACACAAGAGCACAATGTTGTTTAGTTATCTGCATTTCTGTACGTTTTTACACCCAAAGACCACAGCAGTAATAAACCTACTATATTGTGTCATCCTTGACCTTTTTTGTACTTGTCTGTAATTTAATGTCATATAAACTGAATTAAACTAAAGGTTTTCCACTCATCCTTCCCTTTCCCAGATTAGAAGTGACAGAAAGATTTACCTTCTCAGGGCTTCAAATTATTCCTAATACTTTTTCTCTGCAAGACGAAGGCAAGAACATTAAACATTATTGTTGATGATGACGCCGGTCAATGGCGAGGTCGGTAATGCTGTAAATACACGTCTTTAGAATGATGAAACTGCTGGAAATTTACAAGTAGAGCTCTGACAAATGACTGTTTCTTGGAAGTAACGACAAGACTGAAAATTAATATGACAATTCACTGCGATCAGTTAGGGCTAATATATCATCTTTTTATGGATGGGAAAACTCAACAGAAGGAATCAGTAATGCTGAAACAGTCATTTCAGTCACACACATGCACAAGCTGTCCCCATTTGTCTGTCATGGGACGTTGGGAGAGGTGGGTTATGCTGAGGGGACGATGCCCAGCGGCGAGCTCCTTCCCCTGGGGGAGGGCTGAGTGCTTCCCCCTCTCCCGCCTGGAGCTTCATCATTTATAGACGAGACAAAATAAAACAAACACAACAAAGCGGTCTGATGGCTGTGGCTCTCTCATATATGTTTCCTCTCACATGTGCAGTGGCCGGCAGAGACGCACACAGAGCAGAGTTTGTCCGACTCCTTGTTCCTGCCTCCGAGCATCTCTCAGCAAGCAGCAGTCAGGTGGAACACCCCCATTAGACTAACAACAACGTTACACACTGTATAGGTGCACATCCAGCTGCATGTAACATTAATGGTGTGATTAGCCAGGTTATTAAAGCTAAATTTACTCTAAACGTTCTGCGTCTATTTCTGCACCTGGAAGTACTCTGATTAGCACACAGCTATTAGCATAAGCATAGCTTGGCAGAAATATGTGTGTGTGTGTGTGTGTGTGTGTGTGTGTGTGTGTGTGTGTGTGTGTGTGTGTGTGTGTGTGTGTGATGCAGGGACTAGTTGTCATCAGTCATACATGACATCTCTCCAGTCTCCCCTCAGTGATATTTGAGATTTACAGCTCTCTGCCAGGGAGGCCATGTTTCCTTTGTTGCTCCAACCGAGCCGACAGGCAGAGACTGTGGTGTCAATCAAAAATCATCTGTCAGCATCTGCTAAAGCCACCAGAAAGTCCAGCATCAGAGCTGAGCAAAGAGGCGGCTATTAACCTGGCACAGTGATTTAGTATTTAGGTGTAGGACATATGAAGACACAGATTAAAAACGGATGGCCAAAACTGAAGCAGCTGAGGAAGAGAAGTTCTTCTGGTAAGAAAACTTCTTGTTGCTTAAAAAAGAAACGGTAAAAAGCAGCAATATTCTGAAAGCTTATAATGCAAAATAAACATCCTATACAATATGGATTGGTTTTTAAATTTTTTTTTGACATTTTATAGCCTGATTTTACATGACATTGTATTTTTTGTTTACTGAAGGTTCTGTACATAATTCTCAAAAATATATAGAACATTTTTATTTACAAAATAGAAAAGACACATTTGTGAAAGTAAAATAAATTCACAAAGAGGGCGCCCCTCTGAGACCAATTGTAAGCAGCATCAACTCTGTGACATACAACATTGCTAAGTATCTTGCCACCATCCTTTCCCCATTGGTGGGGGACACCCCCCACCACATAAGGAACTCGATGGACTTTACAAACAAGGTCAGAAAAATCAGCTTAGACCCTGAGGAAACTATGGTTTCATATGACGTGACTTCGCTTTTTACTTGCATTCCCACTGGAGATGCAATACAGACAGTAAAGAGAAAACTGTTGCTTGACAACTCTCTGTCTGAGAGGACCAACCTCTCCCCCGAACAGGTGTGTGACCTCCTTAACCTTTGCCTCAGCACCACTTATTTCCAGTACAACAATGGTTTCTACAGGCAAAAACACGGCTGTGCCATGGGATCCCCTGTATCCCCCATTGTAGCTAACCTGTACATGGAAGAAATGGAGATTGTGGCACTGAGAACATTCAGTGGCCACTCCCCGAGGCACTGGTTCAGATATGTGGATGACACATGGGTCACCATCAGGAAGGGTGAGGTCGAACCTTTCACAGAACACCTCAACTCGGTGGATAAAAACATCAAGTTCACAAGAGAGGATGTCCAAGACAACTGTCTGGCGTTTCTAGATTGCGTGGTACGCATTGAAACCAATGGGGAACTCAACATTGAGGTCTACAGAAAACCCACTCACACAGACCAGTACCTCCTGTTTGATTCACACCACCCACTAGAACACAAGTTGGGGGTGATCCGTACCTTAAAGCACAGAGCACAGAACATCCCATCAGAAGCGGATGGAAAAAGAAGGGAACACAAACATATTCACTCTGCTCTTCAAACTTGTGGCTATCCAAACTGGGCTTTTATCAAAACAGCAAAAAAGCGCAAGGAGGATAAGAAAGACGAGGACCACAAAAAGAGAAACAACATTGTCATCCCCTATGTGGCAGGAATTTCAGAGAAACTCAGGAGGATCTTTAACACCCACCAGATCCCAGTACACTTCAAGCCCAGCAACACTCTGAGGCAAAAGCTGGTCCATCCCAAGGACAAAATTCCAAGGGAGAAACAGAGCAATGTGGTGTACGCAGTGCAGTGCAATGAGGAATGCTCTGACCTGTACATTGGAGAGACTAAGCAGCCATTACACAAGCGCATGGCACAACACAGGAGGGCCACGACCACAGGCCAGGACTCAGCAGTCCACCTCCACCTCAAGGAGAAGGGGCACTCCTTTGATGACCACAAGGTGCGCATTCTAGCCAGAGAGGACAGATGGTTTGAGAGAGGGGTAAAAGAAGCCATTCATGTCAAACTAGAACGGCCATCTTTGAACAGAGGAGGGGGCCTCAGACACCACTTGTCTCCCACTTACAACGCCGTTCTTAGAGCCCTCCCAAGGAGGTGCAGCCATCTGTCCCACTTGCAGTCAGGTGACCCCCAACCACCCTCCTAGAGGGCTGGGAGGGGTAACGACCGCCCATCAAAGGCTAACGACTCACATTAACACCTAACGAGTCTGTTGGTTTCGGGTCTTTGTCCACTTGTTTTTGCCACCACCCTCCTGGTGGATAAATATCTGGTACTCCCCACCAGGCTTTCAGAACTGAAGAAGCCTCTTGGATGAGAGGTGAAACGTTTTCGACTCACACGAGGTTAGTCCAGTTGCCATAACTTATGCTTGCTTGAGACTTATCATGACCTGGATGACTGAGAACATCCACAGATTTAAAATAAATTTTCCTAAGTTTTTTTCCTTCAACATATGCATCTACAGTCTATTTTAGTGCAGGGAGAGATGAACAACCCGAATATTCGGATCGGATATTGTAATGTCCGATGGGAAGTGGGTGGGGTGGGAGTGGGGGGTGGGGTTTGTCACCCATGAGATCATGAAAAAAGGAACATTTTTAACCTTGATTTGAAAATATGAACGTTTGGTGCTGACCTCAGTTCCCTTGGTAGCTTGTTCCATTTGTGTGCAACATAACAGCAAAATGCTGCTTCACCATGGTTTGGTTTGAACTCTGGGTTGGGGGGGTTATGATGGAATATTATTCATTTGTTTATATTATTTACATTTTTATTATATTAACTATATATATATATATATATATATATATATATATATATATATATATATATATATATATATATAGATAGATAGATAGATAGATAGATATATATATATATATATATATATATATATATATATATATATATATATAGATAGATAGATAGATAGATAGATAGATAGATAGATAGATAGATAGATAGATATATAGACAGGTAGTGCAAAACAGTGGTATATATTTACAACAATGGGCATTTCAGTAGCCTACCTACACTTTCTTCATGTTATGTGCCAGGAAGATGAGCATATCTACATTTTCAGGCAAGAGTGAACTCCTGGTTTTGTTCACAATCTAGTCATCCTTCGAGAAAATGCACTCAGACGGGTTGGAAGTGGCCGGAATACACAGGCAGTATTTGGCTGCTAATGGCAGTTTAGGATAGTGGTCATGTGACACCTGCAATTGTCACAGTTGTATAATTATTTTATGTAATTTTTTCCTCGACAGAGGCCACATTTTAATAATATAAGGTTGCCACAGTTTTACCAGAGTCACTGGCATCTCCTGTCTCCCTTTTCTCCTGCATAAAACAGGTTGATAGTGTGTTTCAATTCATCAGTATGCATTCCTATGGACTTAAACCTTTTATGTCATGGAATGGAGTTTAGAGAAGGTTTGGAATAAGAAGTGGCTGTTTTGGGTGATCTGAGGAGTTTATGGTTGCCTACAGCCAATGCTTTGCTAGCTCCTAAATGATGTAACAAAATGGCAGCCTGTAGCCATATTTTTGTGCATTTTTACAGTAACTCCATAACACATATGCCCTTGCTTAAGAGTTTTTATGTTAAGATTGTGTTTGAAATATATGTATTGGAGATTATTTCATTGTTACTAATACTGCTTTAAGCTTGTGTTTATTACTGTGTTCATGAATTTTGGAAATGGGTTCACTTGTGTTTGTAGAAAAAAATGTTAAAATAGCAGGCTTAATTACAGTGTAAAGCCCTATTCGCATGGGATTAGTATTACCTGGGGATCTCTGGTAATTTGTGAGTTACCCCAGGACGCCTGTGTTTCTTTCAGTGCGTTCGCACAGGATCTGTATTTTACTCAAATTTACTGACATTGCAAATCTGTGGAGGTCGCAGCATCCGTTCTTGTCACGTCCATGTGCAAAGCATAGACTGTATATAAGCAGTCTATGGTGCAAAGTGGCCGGCCGCTCCTTGCAAAAAAAAAAAAAAAAAAAAAAAAATACAGACACCAGTCGCGTGTGTTATAGGGTTTCGTTAGGTTTGGGCAGAAAAACCACTTGGTTAGGTTTATAGAGAGCTTGTGGTTCGGGTTAAAATGACCACTTTTAATATGGTATGTAGTCATCATGGCAACAGTAAATATGTCAAAGCAGCAGCGTGACTTGAGAAGAATGCGTTGTCGGGATAACGGGCCGTCAGGGCGTTTGTATTAAGCCTGCTGAAAAATATGCTTACAGCACGCTGCAACGCATGTCATCCATCTCAATATCCTCCCAGATGTCACTCTTCTTGTTGATCTGATTTCGCCATGTCTGTGAAGGCTCCATAGGCCTGTTGTCTATCGGACTACTCCTGCATTTGCTCCTAAAATGCTGTCAATAATTTCCACCACAGCCTCCATAATTCAACAGAGAAAGATGTAGAAAAAGACGTGCAACAAAAAAGCCCCACTGTTTTTGGTGCCCTTGTTGTTGCCTGTCATATTGAGAGAAATAACATGGTTCCCGTCAAAGAGGACTGATGCCCCACTGTTCTGAAATTATTCATGTCTATCACTGGGTGTCCACGCCAGAATCGCTGTGGAATTCGTCTCTGCTAACAGGTTATGGGCCCAGGGTCACCCAGAGAACGTTATTCAGGGATTAGCCACCGAAAGAAAAGTCACAATGTACCGTGTGTCTGGTGAGCGTTAACATGCTATGCTAGCACCATGAGTAGACGGACCGCAGAGTCGAGTAGCCGCTGGTCTCAGCTAGTTTTTGATGGTGATGAAAAGAATTATGAACTATGGGAGACAAAATTTTTGGGCCATCTTCGCTTACAAGGGCTAAAGGACATTATTTTAAATGAACCCACTGACAATGATGAAACGTTGGAAGACGAGGACAAAAATTCCGAAGCATACTCGGAACCGATACAGTTTCTAGACAACAAAAGTTTATCACTGGTGATGCAAGAAGCTGCAGATGATGGGTGGAAAGCAATAAAGATTTTGAGAGGCTATTATGCAGGCAGTGGTAAACCTCGTATAATAAGCCTGTATACTGAACTGATTTCACTTCAAATGTCTAACCGTGAAAGCATGACGGAATATGTTATAAGGGCAGAAACAGTCATCACAATGTTTAGAAATGCTGGAGAGACATTAAATGACGGATTGTTGGTTGGTTTTGAAGGGCCTGCCAGAATCATTGAAACCATTCGCTATTCATATCATGCAAAGCGAGGTGGAAATATCGTTTGCTGATTTCAAAACTAAACTACGGCGCTATGAGGACACGGAGAAGATGCGCGCTACGGCTCCAGATGACAATGTGATGACGGCGCGAATGCAGCCAAGGGAGAGACCCGCTTCATCAAGTGCAAATGACTGGGGTACCAAAAGCACGGACATTGTGTGCTACAGATGTGGTCTACAGAGACACAAGGCCAGAGTATGTCAATGCAAGCAGTGGTGTAGTCAATGCAAAAGCACCACACATCGGGACGCAACCTGTAGGTGGAAACAGCGGCGAGACAATGCCAAGAAAGTTTCTGAGGAGAGATGCAACAGTAAGTATGCATTCCGGATGAGCGATGCAGATGCAGAGAGCCATCCAGGGCTTACTGTCAAGGAGAAAGGTCTTATGGTGGATTCAGGAGCAACATTGCATATTAGGGATATAGCAAAGTTCAAGGAGTTTGACGATATCAAGTCCCAGACGCACTGCATGGAATTAGCTGATGGCACCAGATGCACCGGAGTGGCTGAACGCAGAGGAAATGAGGAGGTCGCTCCCAATCGACAGCAGAGGGCAGTGCCACAACATGACCCTGAGGAATGCATTGTACATCTCTTACTACTCACAAGACATTTTTTTCAGTGAAAGCAGCTACTTCGAGTGGAGCAACAGTGGTCTTCAAGCAGGGAAAAGATCTCCTGCAACACAAGGACGGTACAAACTTTCTTATTCATGTGTGTAACAATCTATATTATCTACAGAAACTAAGTAGTGAATGTACTGACAAACGTAACAGTTGTCACAACCTACAGACATGGCATGAGATCCTAGGACACTGTAATTATGATGACATCCAAAAGTTACAGAGTTGTATTAAAGATATGACAATCAATGGTAAAGTGGATAAAACTCCAAATTGTGAAGTGTGCACTCAGGGAAAGTTTACCCAAACTAGGAACAGGGAGGCTGATGTAAGAGCCAAAACAGCTTTAGAGCTGGTACACACAGACATGGCGGGACCAATAGACCCAGAGTCTAGATATGGGCATAGGTTTGTGTTATCATTCACTGATGACTATTCCAGTGCAGTGTTTGCAGTGTTTCCTCTACATTCATTTAGGAGCGGTGGGCCGCCATTTCTAAATCCTAGCCGCCACTCCTTCAAATTTTTAATTTTTTTTAATTGTCGCAATTACATCACGACCGCATGTCTCCACCTTCACAGCAGAGTCTTGCAGTGTGTCGGGTACTCGCGCGACTAAGGTAAACTACAGATAACTATCTTGCTCAGTATCTACTCTTTGATACGTCGGGTTAATACCTATGTTAATTACTAGTGAGGGCGCAGCCTTGAAAGTGACGTCATGTCAAAGCACCCAGGCAGCAGGTCAGAGAGTCAGAGGAGTGTCGTCTTGGAAAATAGGGCAGTGACTTACTGGAGAAAAGTTATTGGCGTACGATAAATCATAACAGATTTTACACGTTAAATAGACCTTTGCAAAATATTGATAACCAGCTAACGCTATGTAACATATCAGTAGCTTCAGTTAATTGGGCCCGGCGCCAACTCAGTGTCGCTAACATGAGTAAACTAATTGATAGCAAAAGGAGACAATTTGTGCAACTATTGCAGAGAAGGTGGCCACTGGAAGGCAGACTGCCCGCTTTTACGGATGAAAAAGCAACATGTTAGAGGTGGACATGTAAAACCTGCTGCACTAGCTGCAAGTCTTCCTAGTTCTGTGGTAGTAGGTCCACAAAGGCTGAGGCATGATTTAGGCATGGCTGACAGCAAGTGTAAATCTTATCACCATTTGTCAGAGAAGGGTTTGTAACACTGCCAGATTGTGATAAGAAGGTGTCTGTTAAGGTTTTGAGAGACACAGGTACATTCAACTCCTATGTGTTGGAGTCAGTTCTGCCATTTTCATATGAGACTGATACTGGGGATAAGATCCTTATGCAGGGAATGGGAATGGAAGTTATACCAGTCCCAATACATAAATTAAATCTGGAATGCGAGTTGGTGCAGGGTGGAGTGTCAATGGGGGTGAGATCAGCATTGCCAGTGGAAGGGATTGACATCATTTTGGGCAATGATTTAGCTGGCTGTCATGTTTAGGGAATGTGTCACCGGCCCCTGTAGTTATATTCGACTCTCCTGGGTCAGAACCATTGGATGAAGTTACCATGTGTTATTGAGAAGTTTTTCCTGCATGTGCAGTTACACGAGCAATGAGTTGGGCTGAATCTAAGGAGACAGACGAGAAAGTGGAAACCATGTTGCCATGTTGGTCTGAGTTTCCTTTGTCTGTGTCCCACAGTGAGCTGAAGAGGGAGCAAAGAGCTGATCCATCTTTGAAAAATAAGTTTGAGTCCATGATGTCACCTGGTAAGGCAAGGGATAGTACCAGCAGCTACTTTCTTCAGAATGAGATTTTGATGAGGAAGTGGTTACCCCATCGGGACGAGTTTGTGGGAGAACCTGTTTTCCAAGTTGTAGTTCCGACTAAATTTCGCAGTCATGTGTTAAGGCTTGCTCATGATAGGTCAGGGCACTTGGGCGTGCGAAAAACATATAGAATCTTGCACCATTTCTTCTGGCCATGACTGAAGAAAGATGTTTTTCAGTACATTAAAAACTGTAGTACCTGTCAGCTAACTGGTAAGCCAAATCAGGTTATTAAACCAGCTCCATTGCAGCCAATTCCAGCTATAAGTCAGCTGTTTGAGTATCTAATTATGGACTGTGTTGGGCCGTTGCCTCGGGCAAAATCAGGTAGCCAGTATTTGTTAACAGTTATGTGTCAAAGTACCAGGTACCCAGCAGCTTATCCTTTGCGCACGATAACAGCAAAATCTGTGGTTAAGGCTCTAACACAATTCATATCTGTGTTTGGTATCCCCAGGATCATCCAGAGTGACCAAGGATCCAATTTTTCCTCCAAGCTTTTGGCACAAGTGATGAAACTGTTGGGAATAAGGCATAATCAGTCATCAGCTTATCACACACAGAGTCAAGGTGCTTTGGAGCGCTGTGGATTCATCCAAAGACAGGATGGCTGCAGGGTCACCAGAAGCTCCACCAGCATCAATTGTAAAATAGCTTACCGCAGAACTACATTTGGACAGACAGCCTTTTCAATCAAAGGCTGGCACATCTGGAACACATTACCTAACAAAATTAATAGGATAGCAGATTTAAAAACTTTTACAGCAAAAGTTAAGCACTGGCTGAAAGAAAAACAAGAATGTACTCACCTATGACATCTAAGAGGTCCGACTGACTGTGGATTGTGTCATTGTGCGTCTTTGTGTGTGTGTGCATGGGTGGGTGGGTGGTGGTTATAGGTTTTTAATGTTGTTTTTATTTGTGTTGTTGATCCTTTGACTACTTTTACTTAAAAGCCCATCCAGGGACAGGAGTTGCAAATTAGCTCAATGCTACACACTCTATATGTAATGCATCAGTCCTACGTGTTCTATGATAATTACATGGTCCCTGATCAAATAAATGAATAAAATAAATAAATAAATAAAAGTGCACTGAATGTTGTGAAAGAAATGCTCACAGCAAGATTCAAAATGAAGGACTTGGGAAAACTGACACATTTCCTTGGTATTGATTTTGATCAAAGTGATGGATGTGTAAAAATGTCACAGAAGAAATACACTGAAAGGATTCTTGAAATGTTTGACATGCAAAATTGTAAAGCTAGAGAGACACCTTGTGAACAAAAGGAGGCTTACTTTATCTTGCATGTACAAGACCTGATCTGAGTTTTGTGTGAGTAAACTTTCACAGTACTTTACTGAACCAACTGAAGAGCAGTGGGCTACTGTTAAACATGTACTGAGACATCTAAAGGGGACAACTGTGAAAGAGTTGTGTTACAGGAAATGCGACAGAGAAAAGATGGGAATACACGCTTACAGTGATGCGGATTGGGCAGCTGATGTAACTGACAGACGAAGTACCAGTGGTGTAAGGCTAAATGAGAATGGTCCTTTGATTTCTTGGAAGACCAAAAAGCAGCATACTGTTGCCCTTTCCAAGTGTGAGGCAGAATACATGGCATTAGCTGCTACTACTCAAGAGTGTATGTACCTAGTGCAACTACTAGAGGGCATTGACAAATGTAAATGCACACTTCCTAAAGTCTATGAGGATAATCAGGGTACAATAGCTTTAGCTAAAAATCCTGTGAATAGACAGAGATGCAAGCATGTCGACATCAAATCATCATTTTGTAAGGTCAGCTGTAAATGATGGTAAAATAAGTTTGGAGTATTGTCCAACAGACCTGATGGTTGCAGATGTTATGACGAAGCCTGCAACAAAATTTAAGTTGATGAAGTTTGCCAAGTTTATGTTTGGAGATTAGCTATGTATATGAAAATATACATGATACACAGTTAAGACCTTATAATGTTTGCTTAAAATCACAATGTGAGAGGAAGTGGGGGTATTGACATATGAAAAGTGTGCTCTCAATTTGTAGAAATGGACCTTTTTTCATGATGTCATGAAAATGAGCCATTGGGGGTGCTATTGTTCATATACTGTTTTTGGTGCCCTTGTTGTTGCCTGTCTTATTGAGAGAAATAAAGTAGTTCCAGTCAAAGAGGACTGATGCCCCACTGTTCCGAAATTATTCATGTCAAGCACTGGGTGTCTACACCAGAATCGCTGTGGAATTCTTCTCTGCTGACAGAGTTTACCACCACAACGACCGAATATTTGGATATTCGGTCGTTGTGGTGGTAAATCATCGTTTATCAGTGGCGGGCCGTGCATTTTACACCTGGGCCTTCAGCTGCATCCTTCCTGAATCAAGCCACCTCTTAACACTATCGTTATGATGCCACAGCTATAGAAACCATCAATATTATACAGGAAGGCAGTATAACAGGAAGTTGCATCGCTTACAGGTATCTCATGCAGTGAGAATGAATGACATTACTAAAGCAAGAAACCCAATTAAAACAATTCAACACGTCTCCTTTCACTGCAACCACTGCCCCATATACATCACATATAGCAGGAACATCACTATTAACCCAATAAAATGACAAATACATGTATATAAATGCAAATACAATTAATTTTATTCTCCAAAACTTGTGATTATTTGATCACAAATTCCCTCCTCTTTTCTTTTCTCACAAAGTGTTCAGTCACTGTGCTGTGCTAGTAATCCGTGTGTTTCAGTTCCAACAAGAAGTCCTTTTCTATTGCCATGGAGGCTAATACTAAAAGTCGGTCCATCCAGTTGTATTTCTGGCATAAATTGAGTCAAGGGTACTGCTCATTGTTACTGAGCTGAAAGTGACGGACAACTCCGCCTTGAAATTGGCTTTCTAAGTATATCTGCAACCAAATAAATAGCTTCTCCTCCGTCAGCCATTGTTGCTTTAAAAAATAAGCTACTAATTCTTTTGGGAAAAAAACTCTGATAAAGTTTTAGCTCCCTATAAATAGGAATTGCTAGCTTTGGCTAAGCTCTCTGACCATCCAATCAGAGGACATGTGGGTGCTAATGTCATTGTACGCCTGCTTCGTGGCCCTGAGGTCACCAACTCCAAACCTGATTGGTTAAAGCAACAGTTCCGTTGCGACTTATTTTAAGCTTCTGGCGCTTCAGGGCAGATTTCTTTGACCCTGGGAACACATGATGGCTGAAATATGATTGGATAAAAGCTTGAATATAAACACCACAGTCCACAGAGAGAATTGACTATTGGAATAATGTAAAAAGATTATTGGGAAAATATTAAAACGTAAGTCACTGATTCTGATGGAATGTAGGCCAGCAGAGGAAAGCCTTGCTTGTCTGTAGGACTTCCTTTTTCCTCTGTAGGAGTTCCTTTTTCCACCTGAGAAATATTGCAAAAATCAGGAACATCTTGTCTCAGAGTGATGCAGAAAAACTAGTCCATGCATTTGTTACTTCTAGGCTTGACTACTGTAATTCCTTATTATCAGGTTGTCCCAAAAGCTCTCTGAAACATCTACAGCTGATCCAAATCGCTGCAGCCAGAGTACTGACGGGAGTTAGCAAGAGAGATCATATTTCTCCTATATTGGTTTCTCTTCATTGGCTCCCTGTTAAATCTAGAATAGAATTCAAAATCCTTCTTCTTACATATAAAGCTCTGAACAACCAATCTCCATCATATCTTAAAGACCTGATAGTACCATATTATCCTAGCAGAACTCTTCGCTCTCAGACTGCAGGCTTACTTGTTGTTCCTAGAATCTCTAAAAGTAGAATGGGAGGCAGAGCCTTCAGTTATCAGCTCCTCTCCTGTGGAACCAGCTCCCAGTTTGGGTTCTGGAGGTGGACACCCTCTCTATTTTTAAGACCAGGCTTAAAACCTTCCTTTTTGACAAATCTTATAGTTAGGGCTGACTGGGGGACCCTGATGGGGTGAGCTGGTGTTTTCATTTGCACAACTGACTTCCCCTCTTGACGTCCCTTTAGTTTGCCCCTAGTTATGCTGCTATAGGCCTAGGCTGCTGGGGAACCTCTCTGGATGCACTGAGCCCTTCTCTAACTACCTATGTATTTACTATATATACCATTATTGCATTACACTCACTCTGTTTCTTTCTGTGTCCTTCCTCCAAGTGTCCCTGGTCCCAGAGCTGGATGCTTCAGATCTGTGGTTGTTCTCCCACCAACTGGCCTAATCTCCATCTGTGGGATGCTGCTGCTGCTGACCTTCCTCCAGTCCACTGCTTCCAGCTGCCAATTTCCACCAATCTACTCTGCATTGCCCTTACTATACTTGATTTGCTCATCTACATATTTTTGAATTTACCACCAGCTATATATGTAGTATATTTAATGCCAGAGTTGTACACCATAGCAGTAAACTATAATTAGTTTCCATGTTAGTTGTACTTTGTATGTATCATCTGTCTTATCATGCATGTATTAAACTGTGTGTTTTATGGTCCTTGTGTCCCCCCTACCTCTCTATCTCTACCTCTAAACCCTCTACCTCTATCCCTCTACCTCTAACCCTCTACCTCTACCTTTCTACCTCTTCTGTCCCTCTCAACCCACCCGGCCAGCAGCAGATGGTTCCCCCCACATTAGAGCCGGGTTCTGCTCGAGGTTTTTTTCCCTGTTAAAAGGGTGTTTTCCTGCCACTGTCTCCTTAGGGCTGCTCTGGGGGTTCAGGAATATGGGTTCTGTAAAGTGTCTTGAGACAATTTGACTGTAATTGGTGCTATATAAATAAAATTGAATTGAAATTGAAAATAGTCCTGACAGCCCACCACTGTTGTTAATTTAAAAGGGCCATTATATGGAAACTCCATTTTTAAAAATTGTTTTTGAACCTTATACATGACCAGAATGTGTCTGCAGACACAAAAATATGAAAAAAATAACCCTCACCTTGTTTCTTTTCCTTCTTGTCTCTTCCTGCTGTCTTGTGCAAACCTCCAAAAGACAGAGTTGTGAAGCTAACAAAGAAAAACCTGGATTACTAGTTAATATTCACAATAATGTGCAAACTGGTGGTATTTACAGTAACATAGCGTATAAAAGTACAGAAATGCAAGAAAAAAGGCCTGAACCTTATAAATGCAGAATATAAAAACAAACCTAGTAAAATGGGCTCTGTCCCTGTTCTATTTTTGTATGTCATGGCCCGACTATTGGATTATTATCACTGATGCATTAACATGCAAGCAGGATTTAAATATTGCATAATATTTAAATTATTTAAATATTGAAACTGTAAGAGCTGACTTAATTCATTTTCTGTCAGATTGCTTAATTTACTGCATAACAATCAGGCAGCACTTGAGGCTGACTCGAAAAGTGAATCAGTCTCTGTAGACTCCCATGTTAAAACAGCAAACAGCAGAAATAAACATGTTACAGCCCCGTATTAACATAGTTTTGGTCTCTATCATGTTGCAGCCCCACAGCCTTTGTCTTCTGTTGCTCCTCTTACAGGTCTTTGGCCGGGCAGAGCTGTAATCAGTTAACCAGCCACACCTAGGAAGTGCACTAGGCTATATAAGGCAGCTGGCTGAGCCAGATCTCCCTCTGCCTCTGCCTCTGCCTCTACCCTCTGCTCTGCTTTGCCACTGCTCAGCTCCTCACTGCTCCACTCCACACCTCCAGCTAGCCATGTGCTCCTTTCTGGTATTTGGTTTTGTTTTACACTGACAACACGCACTACACATTTTCCACTACCACCACACACCCTCATGCACTACTGATTCCAACTACCACACCCCACTATTATGTTTTTATTAATAAATAAGCTTTTGGTTCACTGAAAACCCTCTGTGCATTTCCTTCTTTGTTGCGGCCTACAGAGCCAGTCGTAACCATGAATACTCTACCCTTTCATGACAACTGTGCAGAGAGGGATTCAGAATATACATCTGTTTTAAGGTGTATTAAGGCTTAAAGTTTTCATTCCAAAGGGTGTGGTCACTTTGGGTGGGTAATAGTTGGATTAACTTGGAGTCAGGAGGAATCAGACACCGCCAGGAAGGAGACGAACCTCCGCACTGCACCTTAAAACAGCTGATCAGGAAACCTATGGGTTCAAGTCTAGACAGTCAGTGATATACAGAGGTGGGTAGCGTGTCCAAAAATTGTACTCAAGTAAGAGTAACATTACGTCAAAATAATATCATTCAAGTAGAAGTAAAAAGTAGTCATCCAAAAAATTACTGAAAAGTAAAAAATTATTTGGTGAAAAGAGTACTCAAGTACTGAGTAACTGTTCGATTGTAAAGTCCAATTTATTTTTTTAGAAATGTAATCACACAGACAAAAATGGAAAATAATGTGCAAATTCTGGTATTTCCAAATAATATTTAAAAAAAATAGCAAAAATAAATAACATCTTTACAAAATAGCAAGTTAAGTTACAAGAATCCATGTATGGTTCGCTCATTTGTTTTTCCGTTTAAAAATAAAATGAGAAAAAACAAATAATCGCTTTTTTTGTTTTTTCATTTAAAAATTAAATTCAAAAAACAAAAAGTAGAGAAAGAAAAAAACGCTGCGTTTTTACAAATTTTAAGGTTTAAACAAAAGAAAAGCCTTTTCCCATTTGGAAGCTACCGGCAGAACCGGAAATCAAAGTCAGAACTTGTGGCAACTTGACGTAACTTCTCTGTCCAAATTCCGCACCACGTACTGTGAAAACAGCGAAGACATGTTTGTCTTATTTAGAGGAAGCAGACGCATCACACTGAGAGCTCATGATCTCAGTGTGAACAGAATTGCTTTAATATTCCAAGGATTTTTAAGTATGTTCCAATTTAATGAGGTGAACTGGTGATAGTTTCTGTTGTATTACCAATGCAAACTAATACTTTGTCCTTTATCACTCACTGTAGTCCAAGCAGGAGTAGCAATGCATACTGGGATATGTTGTTTACATCAGTCAATAATGGATGTCAACGTGAGCGTCAGAGCAGCAAATAAAGCTCGGATAAAATCTTCAATAAGTGGTCTTATTTCTTGCAAACCAGAACATTACAGTTTCCGTCTCCAGATGTTTCATCCTCAGATTCGTCCTGACTAGATCTGGCTTTGCATGAAATAAAGATACTAGATAAAGAAGACCTCACCAAAAAATGTTGGCATCACTATTTAATAAAGTCTATATCCATGTAAATATCACTTGCAGACAGTAAAAAGAAATGTGCTGGTTGCAATAAAAAACACGTATTTTTATGAACGGTGAGAGGATGGAATCCAGAGATAAAATTAGAGACCACAGTCTGACTCATCATGCCACCGCTACAATAGCGGTGTGGACAGGAAGCATTCCAACAACCATGTAATTCTATCCAAAGTTGGAAATTACAAATTGTTTTGCTGGGACTTTGCAAGGATTGCTCCTGACCAAGAGCTTGAGAATTCTTGACTTTTGAATTACTGACTTTAGATGCATTAGAGCTTATTTGTATTGAAAGTACTGATAGTAGTGAATGTTTGTATATTTTGTGTATTTGCTGTTTTGGTGTTTCACTAGTTGGTCCAGCCAGTCACTACAGGGCAATATTTTAATCCTTGCAGTATAAAAATCAATGCTTTAAATGTGTTGTGTGGAAACGCACAAAATCTTAGATCTTTTTTCTTCTTTCAAGATGATCTGTGCCTACCTCACCTTGGTTGTACAACAGTACAACAACAACAAAAAAAAACATGGATCAAGCTGCTGTCATTGACAGCTATGAAATGACATGCATCTAGACAAAGTATACCTCCAAACTCAGAGTTTGTAGAGAACAGATTTTTCTAATTGCATAAGGATTACACCATTGCTTTGAGTACCATTGTTTAATTTTACTGTTGTGTTATCCTTTGAAGTTTTTGTTTATTTTGTATTGATTTTAAGATGGATCCAATGGAATTCAAAATGATTGTGGGAATTTTTAATGAACATCACCATTGGATGTTCACGGTAAAGCTTTGACTGTCACTTAGAAAAGCTATAAAATAGTCCTTGTCTGGTGACTGACATGAGAAGTTTATCATTACACTTTAGGAAACATTTTAAACAAATATTTATCCCTGTTTGTATTGTCTCACTTGGTAGTAGTGGTAATGTTCTAAAATTAATGCTGTTACCGTCTAAAATGCAAAGGTTATTTATTCCCATGAAAAGAAGACAGTGTTTGTGAATCCAATGGGAGAATCTGAAGCGAAGACAAAAAGATGCCTGGAAGCAATAAGGTGACAAGAATTTAAAGAAAGCAGTTACAAATATTGAAAACTGGTGTAGACAGTTAAAGATTTTTCATTTCTTCTCTAAGGGCATTCATGTGGAGGAGATCCTGCAAAGTATGGTGGTAGGCATGCAGCAGCCTTCCCATGGACTTCAGTGTGATGGCACATCATGCAGTGTCTTTGCCTTGAAAGTGAGTAGCCAAACCTTTAATGTTGAACAAATCAGTCCAGCTGATGCAAGCATCACATATTATATACATTATTTATAACAGGTTTTAGGCTTGTATTAGTCTTCCGTTTCCTTCATTATTGTTTGTAATTGGTCCACTTTTTTTTAGTAAAGTACTACTAAGTATCACTGCTAATTAGATACATATTTAATAACCTGTTGTCTTTAGTGTGCTCAGTGTATACTGGAAGAACATCCCGTGACTTTTGATTCAAGTAAAGGGACTGTCAACAGGATGAGAGAAGATATTGCCACAACTCTTCTCCATGAATCTGGTGTGTTTTTTTAACTGTCATCATTTTGTAAGGTTAATATCAAGCTCATTTTTCGAGTGATTTTATAGAATCACTCAAAAATCTCTGCCATCACTGTGGGTCTGAGGGAATGGATGACCTGCTATGGGTAATGACATTAAGTTGAACGGATCAGGACACATACTTAGCAAATCAGAGTTAGCAACTAGATGTGACATTATTTTTAGACATTAATCTAATGAATAAGTACCAGTTTTAAAATATAGCATTCTACTGAAGTAGTGGTAATAATGGCTACAGTAAAAGAGAAGGTATATAAGAAAGATTTTAATAATTCCTTGAGTATTATTTTACATTTTCAGATTGGCTGTGACAACTGTAGCAGTTGGTACCACCATGACTGCATTAAGAATCCTGCTCTGAATGTTGACTACCTCTGACCTCTCTGCATGTCAGATTAGGGGAGAGAAGGGCTTTATAGTGGTGACTGTTACTGTATCGTAATTTAGTTCTATTGTTATTTATTGTTCTTACTTGCCTTTGCTTACTTTTTACAGTTTAATGTTCTTGCCCTTATTACCTTTTTTATTATTCATTTATAACTATTTATCTACTACATTGTATATAGTTTAAACAAACTTTCATCACTAATATAAGCAAATTTCTTCCCAAATGCTATTTATATATTATATATTTCATAACGAATAAAATTTTCTTAAAACAATTGATTGCATTTTGGAGGTGTGTATGTTTATAACCAAACCATGTGAATTACATGCATGTGGAACTTATCCTTGTCCAAAAATGTTCCAAAATATCTCCTGTCGAATAATGTATCCCCCTCTTAATTGCTATTATGGACATTTTTAGCTCAAATGATGCAGACCACATTAGAGATTGATAAACCAAACCATGTGAATTAACTTAATTCTGTAAGTTATGGTTGTATTTGTTTAGGTTTTTTGTATATTGTACTTTTAAAGGATTGTGATCTTGTATGTTTTGGTTGTTTTAAAAGCCCAACTACGGACAGGAGTTGAAAATTAGCTGTAGCTAAAACTCTACATGCAACACATCAGATTCATGAACTGTACTGAAGCTATGTTAATTGCATTGTCCCTATTAAATAAAAACAATTAAATTAAATTAAATTAAATTACATACATGTGGAACTTATCCTGGCCCAAAAAAATAGGGGATGCAAATCTCGGCAGATCCAAAATGTGTCCTGCTGAATAATGCATCCCCCTCTTTACTATAAATGAATGAGCTTGGGGCATATTTTTCAACATTTCGGCATTACATTGTGAATTTCTAACCTGCTCCTCTCACTTTATTTCTGGCTATGCCTGAATCACATGCTTCACCATATATAACAAACTGTAATGCGAAGAAATCCAAGCTTTCATATACTGTGTACTTCGGGTGTTTTGTAGTTACTGATACACCCGAAAAAAAAAATCTTCTCATTATCAAGAAGTACTGTGCCGTAGAAAATAGTATGGCGTCTCATAGTTTCCATTGTAGCTGAGTGTGCACGCTCCCGTGACCTGCATGCAGATCTCGGCCACAAACTTTCATATACATATTTTTGAATTAGATCGTTCGGAACTGGGGCGGCAGCCGGGGTGGCAAGGCATCTTCTAGGGTTGGTAGTTCCCACCCTATGCCACCCCAGTAGATCTGCCCCTGACTGCCTGTCAACTCACACACACCACCTGAGGAAAAGGAGGAGAGGGGGAAGAGAAAACCTGCCACTACCTAGATCTCGAGGCAGCGGGCGTAATAAATACTGCATTCCACAAGAAGAACATGATACCAGCAGTGAAACATGGTGGTAGTAGTGTGATGGTCTGAGGACCTGGATGACTTGTCATCACTGATGGCACCATGAATTCTGCTCTCTATCAGAAAATCCTCCTGGAGAATATCCACCATCAGTTCATCACCTAAAGCTCAACACTAATGGTTTATGCAACGAGGCAATGACCCAAAGCACACAAGCAAGTCCACCTCTGAGTGGCTCAAAAAGAACTAAATGAAGGTTCTGGAGTAGCGAAGTCAAAATCTGGACTTGAATCTAACTGAGATGTTCTGACAAGATCTTAAAAGGACAGATCATGCTGGAAACCCTCTAATGTGACCAAATTAAAACTATTCTGCAGAGAAGAGTGGACCAGAATAGAGTAACATGAGCATTAGAGCTACAGCTAATGTTTATTTTCATCATCAATTAGTCCGTCGATCATTTTCTCGATTGACCAGTGAAATGTTTGGTCTAGAAAATGTCAGAAAAAAAGTTTTAAAAATGGTGATCAGTGTTTTCCAAAACCCACAAAAGTTCTGTTTTACGTAAAACTCAAAGATATTCAGTTTACCGTCAGAGCAGTAAAGACACCAAAAAATAATCAAATTTAAGAAGCTGCAATCATTGATTTTTTTTAAAAACCAAATAACAAGACAATAATAAGACAAAGACCCAAAAGACCCAAACAAGTCCACCTCTGAGTGCCTCAAACACAACTAAGTGAAGTCTGGACTTGAATCTAACTAAGATTCTGTGACAAGACCTTAAAAGGACAGTTTATGCTGGAAAACCACCAAATGTGATCAAATTCAAACTATTCTGCAGAGAAGAGTGGACCAGAATTTCTCCACAGTGATGTAAAAGACTGATCACAAGCTGGAACAAACATTTAACTGCAGTTGTTGCTGCCAAGGAACCAACCAGTTATTAGGTTCGGGGGTCAATTACTTTTTCACAGGGCTGATAAAAGTTTTTAAAAACTGCTGTTTCAGTTTTTTGGGTTATCTCTGTCAAATATTAAATAAATACAAATATTAGTTTTATGATCTACAATATTTAAGTGTGACAAATATGCACATATAGGAGATTTCTGTAGGGGAGCGAATACTTTTACACAGCATTGTAAATATGGTGATGTCTGCAGCTTTAACTCCCAGAGAGCCAGACATAAGGCTTCTCCAAATGAGTGATGGCTGATCACTCATCCATAAAACATTAATAAAATATTTAGTGACCACAACACACAACCCATAAGCCATTTTTTAAAGAAGACCTCCGGGGATTTTACACATCAAAGTCTATTATTCGGTCTTCTAAACAGCTTTTGTGGTTCTAGTGTCTGCAATGAGTCTGACTAAAAAAAAAAGCCAGACCTCTTTAGCTGCTACTGACTGAGCCAGTGAGCTGCATTCTGGGTAATGTAGGCGGTAGATGGTAGATAAGGACATTATTCTCTGGCTCAGCATCAATTTTGATCCTTTAAAGAATGTGACCATCTGACAGTGATATGGGTGTGACGGTGAGCGGACAGACAGATAAAAATACCCAAGTGTGGAGGCTACGCTGCATGTAAATCTGCACCGTCAGTCAAATGTCGGTGTCCACTAAAGCCAGGTCCACCGATGCAGCTGTGAAAGGAGCTGCTTCAGACACCCAGAACAAAAAATCTTCTTTGACTCGGTCCTAAAGGCAAAAAAATCAAAATCTGCCCGTCCCTCCCACCCTCCCTCCCCTGCTGGATACATGACTTTGACAGTAAAATGCTGTCAATCCTCATCAAATCACTACGAATATGGCCTTACACACACACACACACACACACACACACACACACTGGGAGAGAGGACGAGGCTGAGAGTGTTGAGAGAAATTGGAACATTCTTTTTTTTTCTTTTTTCCTCAAGCTCATGATATCAAGGGAAAACACTTTCATGCTGAAACACACACACACACACACACACAAACACACACACACACACACACACACAGTTGCTCACTCACTCTTACACAAAGTGAATGCTGACCGCAGGAGGCTGAGAATAGATGTTCTAAGTTGGATGCAGTTGATGTAACTATTATTTTTCCTCTCTTTCTGCTCTCCTCTCCCATGGTTCATGTTACACCTATCTCGTCTTCTCTCCCTCCTCCTCCTCTGCTGCTGCTGCTGCTTCTGCTCTCTCATTTCTCTCTTCTTCCTCCCCTCTCCTCTCCTCTGACTAGGCTCAACTCACTCCAGTATTTTTAGTATTTGTGAGTAGGCGTTGCCAGGTCCTTATGAATTTTCATGGGTTTGTTTTGTGTGTAGGCTGACATGCTGCTCTCTCTCTCCCCCTCTTTTTCTTGTATCTCTCTCACACACACATGCAGACAATCGCAGCCGTTTAGAGAACACAAGAGTACATGCAAAGCGCACACGCAAAACACACGTGTTAAGTGTGTGGGATGGCTGCTGGTTAATGAGGATGTTTGGAGTCTCGGGAAGAGCCAGCAGCCTACAGCGGGCCTGTCAAAGTCAGTGCTATCACCCTCATCGTCCTCCATCATCCTCGTCTCTCCGACTTACTCCTCTTGTTTTCCTTCTGACTCCTCTCCAGCCGCGGGGTTGCTCAGATGGAGACGTTCTTAATCCAGGAAATTAATTATCTTCATTTATCTGCTTCATCTCACACCCCTAGAGTGTGGCTATATGTGGCAGAACGACCAATTCGATGTGTGTGTATTGGTGTGTGTGTAGCCCTGGGAGTATGTCTGTGTATCCGCAGCACTACGCACATGTATTCATGACTGTGTTGTGAGTTGAATGTTACTGCAGGGGAACAAGGAACATGCATTCTGCTCCTGTGTGTTATAGTAATTACATTATAGCTCGACATGTGGGGCGGCTTGATTCTATTAATTAAATAAGAGGGAGAGGCCTGTGTCTGGGAGTGTGTTGCAACTCTGTCCATTAGATACGAGCATATGGATCACGTCAGGACGAATTAGGCCACTGTGGTCCTCACATCCCGTCTCAGTGGAAGCACACACACACACACACACACACACACACACACACACACACACACACACACACACACACACACACACACACACACACACACACACACACACACACACACACACGTCGTTTCAAAGAAGGTCTGAATGGCTACAGCGAGACTCCGAGTGCCTTTGTTCTCCTCCTTCCTCCTTTTCCTCTGGCTGCAGCTGGTCTATGGCTTGTGACAGATCTCCCAACCTCGATGTGTGCTGATTTGCAGTATGCACGTGTGTGTGTGTGTGTGTGTGTGTGTGTGTGTGTGTGTGTGTGTGTGTGCGCTCCTCTCTCCTGTCCCACTTCAGCCCAGATTAGAGCGTCCATCTCCTGAGGGAGACAAAAATATAAAAATAAAGCTTTTTTTTTTTTTTTTTTAAAACCAGAACACTGATCTAAATACACACACACACACACATATATACACACAAATTTCACATGCATACACACACTCATGCTATGTGTGCATTATAAAAGCCTACAGAGAGCAGGGCAGAGAGAGTCCTTTTGCAGCAGAATCCCAAAAAGCCCTTCTCTCTGAGCAGTAAATTGCAAAGATGGTTGGAGATGCACGCTCGCTGTCTGATCAGGGAATATTACAGACCAGTAACAAACTGTTATATAAACTATTTTAGGTTGCTAGATTTGTTTATCCTCCTCCAGCATAACCTGCTGTTTCTTTAGTTGGCGTTTTGATAAGATCCCCCTCAATGAAGAGTTATGTTTACTGTGCACTGTAGGCTGTGCTTAAACTTCACATCAAATTTAACCATTTGATGATGCTTCATAAAGCATCCCTTTCTCTCCGGTCACTGACTAAACCCCTAAAAGCTCATCTCTGTGTATCAAAGTTGCATATTTAGAAGTCTTTCCATGATGATAATCCCTCTGTGCCTTAAAATGGCTTAAGTCTTTTCTTGTGAGGACACTGTGGACACGTAGCTGTTTCTGTTTTGCTGCTTTTCTAGTCCAATGGTGGCCACTTCGAAGGCTCTATTCTGGTAATGTGCCATATGTGCACTATTTTGTAGTCACGGGGCTGCATGTGGACATCTATGAAGTGGAGATGACGAAATTTATGTCATGCAGACCTTGGCTGGCCTTAGATGAAGCTCTAATGTGCAACTTGGGGCTGCTTGAGCACACCAGCTTACCTGTTGCTTTGCTTTGAAACACTGTAAAACTTGCTAAGATGCACAAAAACAAGCTGTTATATCGGAGCAAAACCACCCTGAAAATGATTGTTTTTTTAGGTTTGTTGTGTTTAAAATGCTGCAACTCTTGTTTTTATGTCTGTCATCAGCACGCTGCAGTTTCAAGGTGGAAATTCTCATTTGATGTGTCTTTAAGCACACAAAAAAACACCATATGGACACAGTTTACAAGGCAAAAGGGTCTTAAAATCTGGACAGGTCAATCAACAAGACGCAGACACGTAGAAAAATGTAACCTTTACTTATTTACAGATTGTACAGAGGTACTGAGTGACAAGGTAGTATTTACAACACAACTAGTAGCTTACAAACCCCTGAACTTATACACAAGTGAGATACACAGCAGGGAGACCTACAGGACCACACACCAACACACTCCTTCCGTCCAGCACTGTGTGTGTGTGTGTGTGTGTGTGTGTGTGTGTGTGTGAGAGAGAACACCTGGGCCAAACTAAGATCTGTGATGAGCCTTTTGAAACACTTTTTTAGAAAACGTGTCCCTTGACGACAGCTGGCATTGTGCGGGAGCCAGCTGGGTGCCCTGCTGCTGACATAACCGGCCCCGGGCCAGGAGGCGTCACCGTCCAAGGCTCCAGCCCGACTCAATCGCTGGCGGAGGGGTGCGTGTTGGTGCTGTAGCCCAGCAGGTTGAAAACTCAGAGAGAACTTAGGTCCTGCAGCAAAATAGGTACCACCAGAAACACGAGCACATCATGCAATTTAAAAAATCAAAAAGTAAAACAAAAGGTTGGTGTAAAAATCTGTGTGATGTAGACACACAAAACTCACTCTACATGCGCTCCTCACCACAATACAGATGCAACGTGTGTGTGTGTGTGTGTGTGTGTGTGTGTGTGTGCTATATGAGTAAGAGCCAGGCCAAATGTTATGTGTGGGACGAAGGGAAAAGTGTACAGAAAAACACACACGCACACACACGCACACACACACACACGCACACACAAACACACACACACACACACCACAAGCTCTCTAAATACACATCCGCTGTGTTATATAAATGCCTGCACAGTGTAAAACGCACACACACACACACACACACACACACACACACACACACACACACACACACATGCTCACACTCAGAGGTGAAACAGCACAGACTCGTAGTGGAAGAGAACTATGTGGGTGGGAGGGAGTTTTTGTATTAACCACACAGGCTGGACGATCATTATTCATTGAGTGTGATTCACATGAGAGACGCAGCTACGTGTAGCTAGTTTACCGGTTAGCTAACTGGTCTGTTAACCCAGCTGTGTCGACTGTACAGTGAAGTCCCAACCAACCAACGACACACTAGAGCGAAAAAAATAAATTAAAAAATAAATAAAACTCACAAGAATCTAAAACATGCCAGTCTTTTTTTTTCTCAAAGAAGCAGAATAAAAAGTCACATCATTATTGAAATTAATTCAACACTTAAATACCATTCAAATCAAACAAATGAAATCAGTTTGTAACATTTAAAACAAAGATTTCTCTGTACAGAATTATAATATTGCAACCTGATATTGTGCATATAACTCACACACCAAACCTGTTAAGAAAAGAGGGGCAGCGTTTGTCTTTTAGTCTCAAACTGTCTTGTGTTCTTTGCAGCCGATACACCGTATATACTGTAGATATTTGTGTGTGAGAGAGAGAATAGAGAGAAAGAGAATAGAGACAGATACTCAGCTAATGGGATATCAAGTCCTTTTTCCATCAAAATTCTTGTGCTCAAAAAAATCAATGCCCTTACTCAGTAGATTATGGATTTCTAGAACACTCATACACACATTACCAGCTTGTCGCGTGCGTGTGTGCGTGTGTGTGTGTGTGTGTGTGTGTGTGTGTGTGTGTTGCCTCTGTAACACATAACTTTGCAAACTCTCTGCGTCACCACGTGACTCCCTCTCTGTTCTCGCCAACAGCAAGCCACACAAGTACCAGCTATTCTGACGTTCATCCAGGAGAATTAATTTGATGAGCAAATCTGCAACGGCCTCAAAATTCACTATGGAAACATTAAAACAGGCCTAGAGTTTTGACATGAAAATTCATTAGAAAAAAAACACTCTCTCCTACGAGTGTTGAGTCGGATCATGACTACTGAATTGATTTCCACCGATATGTTGAGTTTTTAAACACCGTCAACATCTTCTCAATCTAGTCTATAGAAGGAAGGAAGCAGGGAAATAGCAAAAAGAAAGAAAGGAGGAATGACAGGCCTGGGGAGGTAAAGAGGAGATGAACAGAGTAGAAGATAAAAAAGAGGAGAGAAAGATAAAGAGTTGGGGTTGTGTATACTGTATGTATGATGCTGTACCCACTAACACTGTAAAACTTCTGACCTCACAATGGAAAACTGACAGAGCTATGCCCCCTAACGGTGCTCTAAAACCCAATGTCAAAGTGAAATAAGAGAAAAGAAAACATCTATCCAGCAAATGACTGAGAATATTCATATTTTTCAGTATAAAAGTGTTTTTGGTCAAACATCTGTGTAGGTGGCAGGGTATAAAATCTACAAAGTGCACAAAGAGAAGCTATCTCATAGCCTCGACACACACACCCACCCTAAACTACTGTCCTAGACTACTGTGTATGTGCATATGAGCATGTGCATATCAGCGTGTGTGTGTGTGTGTGTGTGTGTATGTGTATGTGTGTGCATATATGACCCTGTATAGGAGTTTAACTGTAACACAGGGCAGTAGGAAGCATGCAGTATGACCTGAAGGCTAGCTAAGAGAGGAAGCAAGGATGCTATACTGTATGTCTCTAGATCTAGAAACACTAGAACACACACCCTCATCCTGAGAGACTTTTACTGGTGGCCGCAGTTGGTCCACTTTTTGGAATGTTCAATTAACTGACATCAACGAGAACAAACACTCTGCAGTTTTAGCGTCCCCTTTTTAAAAACAGACACAGCGTTTGTGTGTGTGTTCAAGTGTTTGTACATCTGCGGGCAGGAGCTGATACACTTCTCAGACCTGTTTCCTGACCAGCTGCCCGCCTCCCAGTCTAGTCTGTAACATAGATAGTGATTTCCATTGAAGTCAGGGATTACTCTACTGTAGTTTACTACTCTTAAAGCCATGCTGGCAGTGCAGTTTGAAGGCTCAGACAACATACGGGTTGACTGTAGAAATCATAGTGCAACAGGAGAGTCCTGGAGAGGGGCAGGTGTGTTTAGGTGAAATATGTGTGTGTGTGTGTGTGTGTGTGTGTGTGTGTGTGTGTGTGTGTGTGTGTGTATGTGTGTGTGTGTGCAAAATCTATGAAAGAAAGGGGTTTTCTGTGTCCCCTTAATCTCCAAGAGGCTGGTGAGAGGGTGGGACAGGTTGGCTCGTCTTCCAAACACTCCGTCATATCTTCCGTCAGATCCCACTGATGGTGTTAGACTCCATGTACAGCGTCCCTCTTATTCCACCAGGGGTTCAATCTGTTTTGCCAGACGTACTGTCAGTTCATGCCTCGATGCCCACAGTTTGAGGCGACTGCGCACACTGACACTCACACACTCTTCATGTTGTATTGTGCCTCCAGGTGTCCCCATAGCCCCGTCCCTGACCTATAGAGGGTGTGATAAAGAAAACAGTGATTTATTTACTCAGCATCACTGTTAACCTTTGAGTCCGAAGCAGAGCTTCCCGTCTTTCATCTGTGTGTGTGTGTCTGTGTGTTTTTGTGAATGTGCTTTGAATCAGAGCTGCCTGGTCCGGTCACACACACCTCTTTCTTGCATGCGTGCGTGTTATGTGTTTCGGTGAGAGTAAGTGTGTCGTGTGTGACTCTCAGACATCAGACTCGATGCTGGGCATGCGCCGGTAGAGCCGGGGTCGGTTGCTGCCTGCACTCGAGGCGCGTGGCGCTGTCACATAGCTCATTGGTTGAGAGGCAGCAGGTGGGACCATGTAGGCCACCACAGGAGGCTCCTGCTGGGGGTAGAACACCTGTTGGTCAACATGTTGGTTGATATGGTGGTTGCCATGGTTACCCAGGGTAAGTGACATCGGCAATCGCTGCTTGTAGAGCTCGTGGGCGGAGCTTCTCTGTGGCATGCGCATGGCGGCCTGGGAGGCGGGGTCTCGTTGCGCCGTGCCGGGCGCCGACTGGAGGAAGGGGTTGTGAGAGGGCCGATCGGGGAAGAGGCTCTTTGAGCGCCGGGGCAGAGGCATCGGGGCATCCAAGCTGTGATGGTGGGACGGCGATGGAGAGGGGGGGCTGCGGCTGCTGAACGGACGATCGGAGCGCATGGTGAGAACATTAGCATAAGCCCCCTCATCCAGGGTCAGCTCCCGATCCTTATCTCTGTCAGGCAGGCTCAGCCCCCGCAGGTGGGGGTGCGGCTGTGACTGCCGCTCGGGAATGCCATCTGGAAGCACGTTCTCGTAGGAGTGCTGGCGGCTCAGCTGGAGGTGCTGGGCCGACGAGGAGGTGGGCAGAGGAGACGGCGAAGAAGGGGAGGGCTCGAAGGGGCTGACGAGGCCGTCCCCTTCGCCCACCAGGCCCAGCTCGCTCTGGGGAAGATAGTGTGTAAACATGTCCCCGCTGTGTGGGTGAGTGTGGGAGTAGTGCGAGTGAAGGTGGTCTTCGCTGATGTCGTACAAGTTCCCAAGGTGGGCGCAGGCATCGCAGCGGGCTTGTGGTGAGCGAACGGTGTAGAGACCGGAGTAGCCGCTCAGCTTAGTCAGGCAGGACCGACAGTGGCCGGGCCGGACGCCTTGTGACCCCTGACCTGCAGCCGGTTGGTCGAATGAACCTCCAGCTTTCTCCTTCACACTGGAAAGAGAGAGGATGGCACTGAATATACACAGAGAGACAACACAAGCACTTGAATTGTGTTTTAACGTGTGTTTTATGCTGAGTGTAATACCTGCTGTGAGTGTAGGTGCTGTACTTCTTGTCCTTCAGTGAGTGCAGGTCGGCCTCGGCGCTGTGGCTATGATGCAGGAGGCTGGCACTCAGCTGCAGAATGGGTGCGTCTGCCTGGTGAGAGTGTGTGTGAGTGTGTGAGTATGTGCTGTCAGGTGGAAACAGATCAGGGGGGTAACTGTGGTCATCACCTCCGCCCTGGCTGTCTCGCTGGTATGGGGGAGCAGATTGGAGACTAGCCTGGTCTGAGTCAATGGAGTAGATCTTGGTCCCTGCACTGCCACCTCCGCCTCTCTTCCTCAGCTGATTGATTGGCTTAAACCCGCCCCTCGTCGCCATGGAGTCAGAATCTTTGTGTGATGGGGGTCGACTGGAACACTCTGAGATGTCAGAGTGCGGTGGTTCTTCGGGCAGGTAGCGCTGGCTCTTCATTGTTGGAGGACCGGGCCCAGATGCTGGGGCAGGACTTGGTCCTGGAGATATGACAGTCGGCTGAGTCTTCAGCGTCTCGACGCTCTTCTTCCACAGGGCTCGAGGCTTCGAGGCGGAGCAGGCCGGCCCAGTCGGCCCGGCCAGGCGGGTCTGGCCGTTGTCGTTGGTGATTGACAGCTGGGGCTTGTTGGGGCTGGTCTGGTGAGCGGGGACTTTTTGTTGCCCAGGAAATGGCGCAGCATTATTAAGGAGGTTTTTGTGTCTCCCGGACAATGACAGGAAACCCTGTGGACCCGCAGCGTTGCTATAGAGACCAGGACCCTTCTGAGGCAGACTATGGAGTGAGTTACCTAGGAGACAAGGAGATATGCACCTCAGACAGCAGATACAATAGAAGGATGTTTGGATGGATGCTCAGCCAGTTAGCTGATATATTATTTATTGCCTGGCATGCAGTGTGTGCCATCTAATGCGTTTCTAATCATGACGCAGGCCTGCACATGACAGTCCGTCGAATTACAGTCTGGAGCCCACAACAAGGTGAAAAGAGTCACTGGTACTTATGCATACGCAGACAAAAAACAGGTTAAAGTCAGTATGTGTGAACACTCTTATCCCAGGTGTTGTTGGCCTAATTTGGGCAGGGAGAGTTCTGATCTGAATCCTACTGAAAATACAGAGTGAATGTTAAGCTGCATGTTAAAGTGTTACGGTACCTTTCCCTGTCATCACGTCCATAATGCTCGGTTGCAGGAGGACAGTGTTGCGTTTGGGAGAAGACAAAGCGATGGACTTGGCGGACTTGAGTAAATGCAGCATGTTGGCTTGAGGACTGAAGTCGAGTTCCGGTGCCTTCTTCTTCATATCTATATGAACGCCGTGGATGCAGCTCCATATACCCTGAGAGGAGGAGAGGAAGGAGAGGAAATTAAAAGAAAGAAAAATGGAAAAGAAATGAGAGGCAACGAGGTGGGAGATAAAAGAGAGAACATTTAGTGAAATTTGCAACCTACTGACTTCACAGGAAAAGTTCAGGCATGAACAAGACTAATTTCCTTCAAAGGTAAATAGCAGAGACTTCTGCATCCTTCCTGGGGTGTGTTTACTGCAAACCTTCACCTCATTTTGTTTTGCGATGTGGCTAGAAGAGATAATCGCCACTTTTTAGATGAACTGATTTCAGAGGTGCCGAAGGAAATTAAATTTAGACGGTGATGTCATTGGACGGGGCCTCTGAGTGCAAGGAGATGTTCTTCCTCGAGCCACTTAACCTCCAGTGCCGCTGCTCTGAAGGCATGCGCGCACTGAGACACACACACACACACACACACACACACACGCACACACACACACACAGACACATGCATAGGCACGCACTTAGACACATGTCGCGTTCTTTTTGTAAAACACTTAATGTGTGAAATGCTGCTCGTCTGGATAAAAGCCCTGCCTAACACAGAGACATGACTTATGAATAATGAAGGAATGGTCTTTCTGGGTGTGCCCATTTGTGTTTTGTGTGCGTAAATTTAGGTGTGTGTGTGTGTGTGTGTGTGTGTGTGTGTGTGTGTGTGTGTGTGTGTGGTCAAGCCCGTCCTTCACCTCACTCCACCTGCACACTGGTGACCATTTTAACTTTGTTAGATGTAGTGTGTGTGTGTGTGTGTGTGTGTGTGTGTGTGTGTGTGTGTGTGTGTGTGTGTGTGTGTGTGTGTGAGAAAGACAGTGAGCTTTGTGTTTGAGTGTGTGTCCACATTCTCATCCTCTCAGCTGGTTGACTCCTCTATCCTGCTGTCCACATGCGCAGCATTGGATTCATCTCTGCCTCAGCTGGGCTCTGTAATCACACTGTTTGCCCCATCTTCTCCTCTTTTATCACCCACACACAGTTTCCTTCTGTATCTCAATGGTGTGTGTTTCCGACATTTGAATCACAAATACATGCTTCTACAGATTGTGAGTAACAATCATGTGAGTTTAAGACACATGTCATCTGTTCACACACTTAGGAGCCCCTTTTGCTTGTTGCATTTGAAGGAAGATTAGGCAAATGAGACAGATAAAGGATTAAAATTGGACTGCTTTACTTGAGATGAATTTATTCCAAAACAAGACAGCAATGGGCTAAACATTTTTGTAATTTACTGCTATGTTGGAATTGATGCCTTGAAACACCACAGAGGCTTGCAGTCTGTCTTCAAAGTCACAATAATGTGTGGAGTTTTTTTCTGCTCTAGTATAGAACTACAATGAGACAATTTACAAATACGCTTGCTCCTCTTGCTGATTTTCCATGTTTAGGTCACTCTTTTTTCTCTTTAATTAATTCCTGTTAGAAAAGTCAGCAGATAAATATCAATAACACTGCAAGAAATTCCATCTCCAGTCTTGATATTGATATCATAACAACCAGTTACTGCATTCAGGATGATGTGTGATCAGTAAGCGCCCTGAATTGTAACAGCACCTTCTTATGAGAGGCATCAAAGGTAAAAAGTGCAACCCAGGATGCTAAACTGGTCCTGCTTGTTAAGTTCCTGCAGTGGAAAAGCGTTATTAGCAGCATCCTCAGCATCTGCTTCCCTGATAGTAAAGAACAGACCCTAACCCACCAATGTGGAACTACAATGAGACAATTTACAAATACACTTGTTCGTCTTGCTGATTTTCTGTGTTTAACTCACTCTTTCCCCTCTTTAATTAATTCCTCTCAGAGTAGTCCTTTAGTTGGCTGCTAAATATCAATAAGACTACAAGAAACTCCCATTTCTAGTCTTGGTACTGATATTCTAACAACCAGTTACTGCACTCTGGAAGATGGTGTATGATCAGTAATGCTACTTTCACACATAGTGCTGTATGTGCTGTGCTAGCTGGTATTGTCACATCCTGTGTGAAAGTGACTTAATTTCTCTGACTTCTTAGGAGAGGCAACAAAAATGGAAAGCAACCCAAGATCCTAAACTGGTCATGCTTATTAAGTTCCTGAGTGGAGTTTCTGCAGTGTAAAAGTGTTATTAACTGCTTCCTCACCCTGCTGATAGTGAAGAGCAGACCCGGCCTTCCAGAGCAGACACCAGTGAAACAGTATCGCAGCCTCCAGTAGAAAAGGTGCTCAGAGATGAATGTGAGGATGGAGAGGCCCATGGCAGTGGCCAGCATGTAGAAGACTCCCGCCATGTTGTCCACATCCAGCTGGCTGGACATCACCTCGTTCTTCTCGTTGTGGCAGATCCCAGTCAGCCACTGGGCCTCCAGCTCCTCCATCTCACCTGTGGGGAAGGCAAAGGTTTAAGGGGTGAAGACAGAAGGAAAAGCAATTGAAGGAGGGAGAGAGAGAAAAAAAGAAAGCGACAGAAGTAAAATGGGTGTATCATCATGAGGGAAGATGGAGAGGAGGAGGGAGGGGCGAGAGGTGAAGTGGTAAATAGACCGTAATGGAAAGGAGACAGGAGGCGGAGTGAAAAAAAGGTTGTAGGAGGAGAGGGAAGAATTGATAGTGATGGAGTGATAAGGAAAAATGGGAGAAATTATCAGATTGAGAGTGTGTGTGTGTGTGTGTGTGTGTGTGTGTGTGTGTGTGTGTGTGTGTGTGTGTGTGTGTGTGTGTGTGTGTGTGTGTGTGTGTGCATGAGGATGTGTGCCCTGAATAAAAAGGCCAGGTGTGAAGCGAAGCACTTTAGTGGTTTCAGCAGTTTGATTTCTGTCTGGCTCATTCTTTTTCTTCCTTTTGCACCATCTCACAGCTTATTATACAGAACAATCTGGAGGAGTATACATAACAGGACACAGTGAGCACACACACACACACACACACACACACACCAACACACACAAACCCACACACAGTAATGATGATGAAATGGTGTGTTAAGACTAGCCCCTGATAGGTTTCTGTCAGAAGGAGGGAGGCTGAACATTGGGGGATGAAGGAGGGAAAGCCGAGTAGCAGCACAACTGTTCTGAAACTAAAGACCTACAGCAAGTTGAGGAGCTTCAAAATATCAATGCAGACAGCGCAGAATGTCAATGTGTCTGGATGCCTTACCGTCTCCGATAATGCCCAGTATAGCCAGATCCACCAGTCGCTTCCAGTAGGATCCTTTCTGCAGAGCGATGCCGTAACCTGTGGTGGCGAAGATGTAGCCGCTGCCAATGGTCACCAGCTTACAGCCGTCATCTCGGCCCGCCATGTAGTTTAACACTGCAGCGTCATAGATGAAAGCATCCAACTTCCTGTAAGAAGAGCACATTCTGAATTTACTGTCAATATCAGCCTGGCTTTCTTCTCACTGTCCTTGATATACTGAATGTTTTTCCCAAACATGCTTCCCAACTTTTGAATCATCTCATAAATCCAACCTGCTATGTTAGTGTTGTACAAAAACATACATAGATGTTATTCTGAATAAGAATGATGTTACAGCGAGTAGACAGGATTGGTTCTTTAGTTTTGCTACGTATAAAACTCTGACTGTCTGATTCTATGCTTTTGAGCCAATCATCAGTACGCTGTAGTTTCAAAGTAGAAATGTTCAACCATGATCCCAATTTCACACATGACACGGGAGTCTTCCTGCATATAAATCAAAAATATGAAGATCAAAGATGTCTTAAACTTGCTAAACTTTCGACGTCCGTTAAGGCCAATTTTGCTGATTTGGCAAGACTTTTTTTTCCTTCTTCAGCTTTTTTTCTTTTGAAATCTGAAAATACTTGAATTGAATAATCTTTCTATCTTGAGTTTGGCTAACTGTTTTTCAGCTTTTATGCTAAGCTAAGCTAACTAAGAGCTGTCTGAAGATTTCTATTTAGTATATAGACAATATGTAACTCCCAGAAAGAAAATCAAAATTCATGAAAACATCACGCATTCCTTCAAAGACCCCCTAATGTGTCCCACGATAAACCAAGACTGTTGAAGAAATAAGAAAACAATAATCATATTTATGCTTTTTCCTTTTGAAATCCAGAAACACTTTTACCTCTTCAGGCCTAAGATAATAACAATAATTAAATAACCTGAGAAAGAAAAATCATTCACTGACATCTCACAACTCGTATTTTGCAACTACTTTCTTGATCAGTCAATCAGTTGTTGATTCTATACGTCTTCTCATCTTTTGTCGCTTTGTCGTGTTTCAATCCTGTTTGCTTCCCTCTTGTTCACCTGTCTGATTCCTTGTCTGCTTCCGGTTTGTACATTTATATTTTTCTTGGTACCTTGTTGGTTTCCCTCTCGTTAAACCACCTAATGACGCATATAATTTGCGTTTTTGTACATTTTGTATTTTTAACTTTTTTTCACCCCATTCTTTTTTTCTGTTTTGGCTCTTCTTATTTTTCTCCAGCCATCTTGTGTTTGCTTTGCACTATTTGTATTGTTGGATTACATTTTTTTTGTTTGTCTGCAAACTTACCTCGAACAACTGGTGACCAATAGACGTCCTTTTAAAGATATCAAGCAAAAATAAACAGGACACCGAAAATCAACAAAACCACATGTCCGTCTGCTATTCCAAGCATTTTTTTCATATTGCTTTCTGCATTTGAAAATATTGTGTCTTCTTTTAAAAAATAAATGTATTTCAATCAAAATGCATTTTAAAAAAATATTGTATGTGTAGTTTGTACTCAACTAATCACACCAGAACTATGTTAAATATGAACCAACAGGCTTTGATGCTAACAAATGCAGTGCTGCTAATGTGGATATAGTGTTGTGGCAGAAACAGTGTTGGATTATTCGCATTGCTTGGTTTTCTTGGGGCCGATATTTCACATGTATACCAGATTTGGACTCAGGCTGCGACTGAGGTTACCCTCTGATCCGTGTGCTTGGCCAACAAATATTCACGCATGTGAAATGCCTTTGTTCCTCTGTTGCTTTACTTGCAGGTTTTGTCATTATTATGACATGACAAATGGCACTCATACTGAGGGCCCACAATTTGTATCTGACATGGAAATCCCCTGATGTGGGCCCAATACATCTGAGCTCAGCAGAACAGGAAGCCTGATGAATGATAAATCAAACAAGGAACCACTATGGCCATCCTATATGAGGGAAGACCCCTGTTTTTAACTTCATTTTAGGAAAAACAGTTACATAAACTCAAATGAATACATCCCGGGGCCCTCCAGGTTAGATACAATCATGGAAAAAATTATTAGACCACCCTTGTTTTCTTCAATTTCTTGTTCATTTTAATGCGTAGTACCACTAAAGGTATATTACTTGAAAAATACAATTAATACAACAAAAAATGCAGCTGATTACATAATACCTTATGTCCTATTTGACATGCTTAAGCTTAATTGTATTCCCAGGGTATATAAGAGGACATTTCATGTCATCAGCAGCACAGGCAAAGACCTAGAGTGGTTTCCTGCTGACATTCAAGCCGTAGCACAACTCAGAAGTAGTCAGCTCTCACATAACGCCTAAAACAAAAGAATTTTGTGAAGCCACAAAGGCATTAATATTGGCACTGCTGGAAATTGGCATGAGTGAGAGACAGGTAGCTAAAAAACTGAAGATCTCCAAGACAGCCGTTCATTACTCCAAGAAAAAACAAGCCCAACATGGTTCTACCAAACTGCTAGCTGGTCAGGGCATCAAACGTCTTTCTACCCCATGAGAAGACCGTCACTCATCTGTTCCTGTGTCAGGAATTGTCATCAGACCTCCCCGGACCTTAAAAATGAGTGGACACTGTCAAGAAATGTGACTTGTTTGTCAAGGACAGTTCGAAACCGACTTCCTGAAGCTGGTCTGAAGTCACACAGGGCACGGAAGAAGCCCTTCATTAACAAAAGGCAGAGGCTGGTGATCACAAGGATTGGACTGTTGATGATTGGGCTCAGTTTCTCTTCAGTGATTAATCCAGTTTTCAGTTGATGCCCACTCTATCCAACTTATTAACCAATAAGTTAACTTCTCAAGGAGGAAGCCTGGAGAAGCTACAAACCAGACTGTCTTGCCCCTACAGTAAAACATGAGGGTGGATCAGTGACCATCTGGGGTTGTTTCAGTATGAGTGGAACAGGGCAAATGCAATTGTGTGAAGGGCGAATGAACCAGGTCATGTTTGGGGCTACTCTTGAAAACAATCTTCTTCCATCAGCTGGAAAACTCTTTCCTGCCTCCATTGACTGGATTTTCCAACAAGACAATGCCCTTTGCCCACGGCAAGGTCAGTTAAAGCCTGGATGGAGAACCAGAACATTGGAACCATGCCTTGGCTGCTCAATCACCAGATCTAAATTCAATTGAAAACCTGTGGAAAACCATCAAACTCAAAATGGAGAACCACAAGCCCAAAAACAAAGCAAATTAGTTTGAATTTGTGCAACAGGAATGGGCTGCTGTGACAGCAGAACAATGTCAGGAGCTGGTGGAGAGCAGCCAAGAAGCATGACAGAAACAATGGTTATGCAATCAGTACTAACTCCTGTGTGGATCATGTGACTAAAACAGACAGAAAAGAAAACATGGAGTGCCTAAAAGCACTGTTTTGGGCAGTACAATGCCATAGCTATTCATGTAAGTACTTAAGTGATTTCAGTTATTATCAAGAAAACCATGGAAAACGGCTAAACAAGGGGGTGTCTAATTTTGTTTCCCATGACTGAACGTATGCATAAATGTAAACCAGCTTTAGTTCAGCTGTTCACCAAAAGGCAGATGTTAAATGAGCACATGGGCTATCTGTTTAGTGTGAATATTGTTGCTGCACAGAGAATCCTAAACAGATACTCCTTTCTCTGCACACAGCATTAAAAAAACAATATAAATTCAATAAAGAATAAGAAGCATTTGAAAATGTCTTGTGTGGCAGCCTATCCAGTGATTGGACAGAAATTCTACTCAGACTCAGGAGTGTTTCTGTTCTTGTCTGTCAAAACAACCATATTTGCCGAAGAACTCAGCTAAACACTTATGATTTTGCTGCACACATTCATTATATAGTTTTGATGTTGTGTAAACAAAGCCTAAAATATGAGAAATGAAACTATATCTATTTGATATGCAATATCAATAAAGTAATTATTGTAGAAATGGGAATACAAAAAGTAAAATTATTTTTGGAGAATATACCCTAAAGATCAAAGCATAGGAAACTAATGAACAAATAAACGCACTGCAGCCTTCTTTCTGTTTGTTTGTGTTTAGGAGGAAGAATAAAGGTAGCAAACTTCAGAACAAATTACGTTCTCCCGGTTTTGGCAGCTTCCTCGTTCGAGCAGCAACAAACCTCTATAATGAGCACTTGCAGACAGTGGATGTATTTCAGTGACAGAAACACTCAGCACAGCTACTGCAGCGTTTTACCATAAGCCAGTGTTGGGCCCCGTGGGGACAGGTTCCTGCGTGATGCAAGGTCTTTTTGTGTGTGTTATCGCATATTCTTATGCATGCACGGTGTTTGCAAACAGAAGTACCCCCTCAGGTATAATGAAGCTCAACGTGATGTGAATGGGCTTGACAAGTTTACAGTACCCCGTCTTGAGGCTGACGAGTGCATCCTGGACGCCACTCTGATGGTATTTGGTCATGTACTGATGCATGTCTGGGTAGTTCTTCCTGATGTTGCGCTCGGTGCTGCCGTTGGGAACGGTCCCAAAGCGAAACGGAGGCGAATAGGAGTACGGACTCTGGAACTGCAGGGAGGAAGATAAAGAAAAAGTGAAAGAGAGGCAGGTCGTTTAATGACGGTATGAGAAGGGAGCGCCAAAAAAAACACAAAAAAGGTTCAAAGACGAAGAGCGTGAGTGAGTGACGGCAGAAAGAGGCAAAGTAAGATAAAAAGAAGGGGAAGAGAGTGAGTCCGAGTGGGAGGGGGAGCTAAAGTGTGAAGGAGAGGGGGAGGAGAAGAGAGAGATAGTGGAGTGGACTCATCAGTCATCATCATTGTATGTCCAGTGTAGCGTAAGCCTGGCTTCTGCTGACACTGCCAGCCTCTGCAAACCACACACACACACACACACGCACACGCACGCACAGACACACTCACACACACACTCACACACACGCACGCGCACGCACGCACACACACACTCACACACACACACACACACACACGCATGCACACGCACACAAACAAACAAATACACACACACACACGCACGCACACACACACACACACACACACAAGCAAACAAATACACACACACGCACGCACACGCACGCACACGCACGCACACACACACACACACACGCACACAAACAAACAAATACACACACGCACGCACACACACACTCACACACACACACGCATGCACACGCACACAAGCAAACAAATACACACACGCACGCACACACACACACACGCACGCATACGCACACAAGCAAACAAATACACACACACACACGCACGCACATGCACACAAGCAAACAAATACACACACACAAGCAAACAAATACACACACACGCATGCACACACACACACAAGCAAACAAATACACACGCACACAAGCAAACAAATACACACACGCACACACACACACGCACACACGCACGCACACACACACACGCATGCACACGCACACACACACACACGCACGCACACACGCACGCACGCACGCACACACGCACGCACACACGCACGCACACACACACACACGCATGCACACGCACACAAGCAAACAAATACACACACGCACGCACGCACACACACACACACACACACACGCATGCACACGCACACACACACACACAAGCAAACAAATACACACACGCCTTTGATCTATGCAGGCTGTGTGTGTGTGTGTGTGTGTGTGTGTGTGTGTGTGTGTGTGTGTGTGTGTGACTGTGTGTGAATGTGTGTGAATGTGTGCCTGTAGCTCTGCTGTGCTGGCAGTGTTAGGATGGTGACAGCTACAGCCAGAGGGTTTGGGCTGTTGAAGCCCAAGGGCGATCCCCAGAGAGTCCTGTCTGGCTGCAGGGTTGGCACCCATTACAAGAGCAACCCTGACTGCGAATGCGTTTAGTTTCCTCTGTGTGTGTGTGTGTGTGTGTGTGTGTGTCTGTGTGTTTCTGTCCATCTGCATGTGTGTATTCCCACCTTCTTGTCCGAGAGTCCAGTGACTTGGTCCACAAACTCCTCCTGGATCATGAAAGCAGCCAGGTTGGCAGTGTAGGAGGCCAAGAAGATGACAGCGAAGAAGGCCCACACCGAGACAATAAACTTACTGGTTGTGCCTTTCGGGTTCTGAACGGGGACGGAGTTGTTGAACACCAGACCCCACAGCAGCCATATGGCCTTACCGATGGTGAATGAAGGGCCGTGTGGGTCTGAAATAGGGAGGCAGGGGAGCAGAGGGAACAATTAAAAAGATAAAGCAAAAAGAGATTCATGCTGCAGGACTGAGGCAGGTGGAACCTCAAATTCACATTTTAAGCTGATGACTGTTAATCTTATCAATTTAACATTAGCGTACCGTGTCTACTAATGGTACGTGTCCACAAGGCCATTTTTCCTTGCATGGATACGCACTGCATATGAATATCGCCCGGTTGGTGGGCATGTTACCTGTGGGCCACTAGGTTGTCACATGACAGCCACTTTAGCTTCAGTCCAGTAGAAGCATCACATCAACATGGCAGCTTAGGTGCAAACTTTCTCTTTAATTACAAAAACTCTTCAGCAAAAAGTATGTCTGAAAGCATTTGAGGCAAGAAATAAGCTGCTGAATCTGTCCTCATGTTAGTTCAATGACGACTAGTTTAGATGTTTAACAAAAGTTTCGTGAAGCATCAGACCTCCGCTTACCAAGGAGAAATTGACGGATACTGTGGACACGTAACTTAAAGGTACCTTAAAGCAAACTGATGGTTCCTGGAATCCATGGGATCTGTCAATTTCTCGCATCGCATTCATTGCCTGTGTGAAACGCACTGCATTGCATGCTGGTTGTGTTGTGGCGCATTTTGAGCTATGTTGCAGCACGTCACCCTGGAGTTGCCCACAGCTCATTTGCATAAAGCAGTTGAATTTTCTACTTTATGCAAATTTGGTGTGGGAAGCAGAGATCCGACGCCTTGCGAAACTTTTCTTAAATGTCTAAACTCGTCGTCGTTGAATTAAAATGAGGACAAATTGAGCAACTGCACAGCTTATTTCTTGGCTTAAATGCTTTCAGAAATACTGACTTCGCTGAACTGTTTTCATAATAAAAGAGAAAGTTTGCGATTGAGCCGCCGTGTTGGTTGCTGCTACTGGACTGAAGTCATGTGACCACAAGTGGCCCACAAGTAACATGCTCACCAAACGGGCGATATTCAGATGTGGCATGTTTACATGTGAGGAAAATGGATCCTGTGGACACATACCTTAAGAATATCAGCCGATACATCGATAAATTCAGTATCAACCACAAAAATCCAGTATTGATTAGGCTGCAACAAATTTACGACAGAACAGATTCCATGCAGTTGCTTCACTTGTGTGAAAATTTTGTTTCCTTTCTGCATATACAAATTCCTCATTGCAATTGATTTTTTTTAAAGTTAACACCTCAATGATTTTTTTCATGCACAGTACAAAATAAATTCTGTTTTCAATTCAATAAAATTGCTGTTCCTTCCTATCGACTGCAAAAAAAAAAAAAAAGGTTCATTACAGAGGTTCTATGTTTGTACTACTCATATTTGGCATAAAAAAGCCTCCAAAAGAAAAATCGAAACTGAGGTCCGATCCAGTTTGAGGGAATCACGTGTTTTGAATTGAATATATTTGTTATGTAACTGGTTGTGTATAATCAGGGCATAATATGTAGATGGAAAGCTGTTTAATTTAACAGGACCAGAGGGGTGACACTGTAAATAATGAAAAGATATTATTGGCTTTATTTTTTATTTATGCCTACAGCTTGCACATTCTGCAGCAGTCATTGTGAAAAGCAAGCTTCTGCTCGGGCTGTAAGAACGACAGAAAGGTGAAGAGCAAAACTTCTTTTGGCCGAATCAAATCAAAGCCACAGACAAATGTAATAAACAAACCACTGTTCACTGGCTTATCAGATTTTCTATTTGTGACCAAAATCAAATCTAAAAGGATGTTTTTCGCACAGAACTTCCCATGAAATGTAGACCTACTATTGAGATGCTCCCCACAGATACTTGCGCCGTGTTTTCCACAACACAAGGTCAGGAAAAAGGTTCACCAACTGTGCACTTCAATCAGTAATGTTTTTGATGCATCGATTTATGGACTTCAAAGTTTTCAACTACAAGTGTTAACACGAAGTCAGGACCTAACTGCTAAAGGAATGGTTTGAGATTCGGGGAGATACACGTATTTGCCCTGTCTCTGAAAGTTTGACGAAAAAAATCGATAATACTCTTGTGTTTGTGTATATGAAGCTACAACCACTGGAGAACTTGTTAGCTTAGCTTAGCATGACTGCTAGAATTGGGAAACAGCAAGCTTGGTTGATGGTGCGGTAATCTCACATATATAACCAACTAACACCACAATATGATGTTTTAGGCTTCATTTTTTAAATGCATTAAAACAGTAACATAAATCAAAATTCAAGAGTTTTTATTTGTCACATACAACCTGTGCAGTGAAATGCAAAGTGGCTGTTCTCAGGGCTCATAAAAAGAACAAAAACAATAAAAAATGTGAAAAGTCACATTGTCATGAATAATGCTTGTGTGTGTGTGTGTGTGTGTGTGTGTGTGTGTGTGTGTGTGTGTGTGTGTGTGTGTGTGTGTGTTATTATGTTTGTTATTCATCAGAGAGTGTGTGTGCATAGACCTACATGTGATTTGTGTATTTTTTAACCATTCAATTAGCATATTTACATATTTAGTATGCTGCCGTGGCTCCCAAAAATAACATTCTTAGACATCTAAACAGCATTCTTAAAAACATTTTGAGGGAAACATATTTTCTCCCGGTTTTATTTGTGATATATATTATAAATCAACATACCTTTGGCATTTATTTCATTGCTCCTTTTCACCCAATCAATCATATATTAGGTAGGTGAGACTCATCACCTAGTTACCCAGAAAATGAAGTAAGAGCTTCAAACATTTTGTGAAAGAGTCATATTTAAACTCAAACCATGATGCTGTCTTGAATTTAACTAAATAATTGTTGTGCTGAGACCAGAAGGCTGAACTACGTAGTGAGATTAATGTGTTAGCAGGTATATTGAGCTTGAAATTTTAAATGTCATGAAAGTGTCTCTCTTTTGACCTGGTTAGATCTCCATGGTAACTGATGCTGTGGGGCTAACCTGGTTCGGGTTTTGTTCAGAGTTTAGGATTGTAAGAAGTGTCTTCCTTTCACCAAATTGTTTCCTGACGATTAAGTATGAGTGATACAGATTCTCAGTGGATGGAAAATGTTCTATCTACAAACATGTTGAGCTGTACTTTACTAAAACCACTGAATGAAGCCATGTAGTTACAGCATCACACACTGTATGCATCACATTTCCATGGGAACCCAACATGTTTTTAGTTGGTGATGCAGAAATTGTATAAATATGTTTTCATGTTTGGTCCCTTTACTCTTCTGGTTCTGCAGCTGATAGAACACTGATTAGAACATTGATTGTTTTACTGGTATTTATTACAGAGAATATTCAATCAGTAACATCAATTTCACTTTGATTTGACCACAAATTAAAGTGATTTCCTGCATTATGGGATAGTGTTAGACCTAAATGCACTTCAGTATGATATTGTGTTTAAATATGTGAAGTTTAAAGTTTAATAACTTTATTGTGCAGCGATCAGTTAGAAACAATCAGCTGCACTGATCGATAAGATAAACACATGACCAACATTTAACAGTTTTATACCAGCATTCCTGTCTCACGTAATTTCCAATAACAGCTTTTTACCATCATACATTTTTATATTTCTCACTGTTTTCCATTAAAACAACCTGTTGACTGAAGCAGCTGCATGCGGTCGGTGCATTTACTGCAGAAGAGTCACATGATGAGTTAAACTCCTCCTTTTGTGAGAACAGAGTTTGAAGCAGAAAGTCAAAGAAAGTTGAAAACCACCTTCATGATACGTGTCAACTTTCTCTCAAAGAAAGCCTGGATACATTGAACTGGCTATCTGATCAAGCAGCCAACATGAAATTATCATTGTGAAAGTGTCCACCAGCATGTAATTGTTGGGATTTGAATCTCGGTCTCCGGTGTGAAAAGAGCGGCGGACACACTGGAACAGTTTTGTGTGGATCAGTCACAGCCACTTTGCTTTCCATTTACACAGTCAGGTCTGTCTGTCAACACTATATATATTTTTTTCAGAAAACACACAACAGACAGCTAACAGACCAAGAGGAGATTTCCACTAAGTTTGAAAAAACCTGTACTGGATTAGAATTGCTGAGTCTACCTTTAAGGTGCAGACATGAGAGAAGCCTAAGGAACAAATAAGCATATTACATAAAATTGCTGCTTTAGTTCTTCAGTGCAAAGTGAATTAATGTTAAATAGATACAGTAATTATAGCTGCAAGCAGAGTTAAATGGGCCCTCGTACACCCACTCAGGTCAGGATGTGGCAGAAATTTGAAGGTGTGAAGACTTAGCT